>NW_006921776.1:201819-232536 GCF_000298275.1 Orycteropus afer afer
TATATATATATTATATATATATATAATGTATATATATAATATATATATATATTATATATATATATAATGTATATATTATATATATATATTCATCATTATAGTATTAAATATTGCAGGTCTTGAGAACCTTGCTACTCAAAGTGTTATGGACTTGCATACCCAGGAACTTGGTAGAAATGCAGACTGTCAGGTCTAGTGAATCACAATCTGAACTTTAACAAGCTCCCCAAGTGATCAGAATGCACATTAAAGTTTAAGAAGCACTGGTCTAGAACTCTCTTTAAATCCAATCTGAATAATATTCAAAACAATTAAGAAACATTTCACATTTTAATGTTTAAAAAGTGGCACAAATTTCATTTACTCATGTTCATGTAAGCAAAAGCATTATTATTTGATAATAAAAATAATGTTGTTATGTGCCGTCGAGTCGGACCTGACTTACAGCGACCCCTCTTTGGGTTTCTGAGGCAGTATCACTGCGGAAGTAGATTGCCCCATCTTCCTTCCGAGAAAGTAATATTATACATAAAAAAAATTTATTTTCACCTTTGGTTCCTGGATCAAGTGTCGAAATTTAATAATGTGTTATAACACAAAAATGGACTACATTGCTTTCATGACCTGATGTTTGCAAATTATCATTTTTGCACATGAAAAGCAAATCAATTATCCTGTTTTTCTGACTTTCATTCCAAACCAAACTCACTGCCATGAAGTCGATTCCAACTCACAGCGAACCCTTTGGGTTTCCAAGACAGTAAATCTTTATGGAAGTAGATTGCCCTGTCTTCCTTCTGTGGAGTGGCTAGTGGGTTTGAACCACCAACCTGCTGGTTAGCAGTCAAATGCCTTAGGCACTACAAGCAAGTGAAATTTCAGACTGCTATTTGCAATATAACTGGGCATTGTTTCGTTCTGTTGTACATAGGGTCGCTATGAGTTGGAGCTGACTTGACAGCACCTAACAATAACAATTTGCAACATATTCTCGGCAAATAATGCATTATATATGTGGAGAGTATTTCACTCTCAAAGGAAAAACTTGATTTGACATTATTTTTGCTATATTTATTTTTTAGACTTTTTTTTTAAATAGAAGAAACATTTTTCATCAGATAATTACAGTTTAGGAATCTAGAGAGGATTATCTTGATGAAAATTAGCAGAATTGATATCATTTAAAATTTTTCTCTAAGTTGTGTTTCACTATGATATAGTGAATTGATTCTGACTCATAGCGACCCTCATTAGGTTTCCGAGGTGGTAAATCTTACTGGAAGTAGATTGCTTTGTCTTCCTTCTGTGAAGTGGCTGATGGGTTTGAACCAGCAACCTACTGGTTAGCAGTCAAATGCCTTAAACACTATGCCACCAGAGCTCCTTAGTTTATGGTATAGACAAAAGAGTAACTATTAAAGTAGAATCAAAAAGATTTACTGAGGCCAAGATATCATTCAAATGGGGGAACATGAAAGCCTCAGGGTCTGCAGCTCATGAATCCTGGGGAGAAGGTGTATAAATCAGGCATAGTTATAGTGCCGTAGGGGGAACTACAAACGCAATGTTCTGATTAGTTTGCATTGTCTGAGATCAGTCAAAGGTGGGACAAAGCAAAGCATGATTTTTAACATTATTGGTTATATCAGTGCAGCGGGAAAACATTGCTTGGCTAAAAAACATAATTACAAAGTATGCAGTTGCGGAGGGGGTTGCATGACTGGTCACAAAACAATTGATGATGGATACTGCCAGGAATATGTTGTTAAACATTACCTTGTCCAGAGCATATGATTTCCAGAGGAAATCTAGTACAAAGAATTTCAATAAGATTTGGTTACAGATTCACTGTCTTAGCCTGACCACAAGGAAAAGCATTTCCTTAATGATAGGTTTGGTTCCTAAGCAACTGAGTTTGAATCTGTGCGAAAGGTTATGCTTAGCCTTAGCGTTAGCACAGCCATGTTACTTTAGATCAGATGCCTTTTTCATTTTATATCCCACATCATTTATCATTATTGATTATACTTCTTTTTCTTTAAGCTGTCTATGAGATAATAACAACACACCTTTCAGGATTGTGGAGATCAGAGTTATACGTTAAGATTTAGAAAAATGTCTGAAGGGGAAGTTTTACATAAGTGGCTGCACCATCACCATCTTCCTCCTCATTGTTCTTAAAATCCATATGAAGTTTGGGGTGGATAAAGAAGTTTAATTATATACTATATAAAGCCAAGGGGTAGATTGGACCCAGAGTAGACTGGCAGCTATGCTTTTGTCCAGGCAGGGGTGAATACTATAAAGTGGGGCTATGGAGAACTAGAAAACAGTGTCTAGGAGTGTGTCAAAAGAACCAAATCAAACCCATTGCCATCCAGTCAATTTTGACTTAACAACCCTATAGGACAGAGTAGAACTTCCCTGTGAGGTTTCCAAGGCTCTAATAATTATGGAAGCAGACTGCCACATCCTTCTCCCACGGAGCAGCTTGTAGGTTCGAACCTTTTGGTAAGAAGTCAACTGTTTAATGTTAAATGACTGTGACACCAGTGCTCCTTTTTAGGGGACATGGATGGGTAGCTAGGTTCAAATAGGGACTAATCAGGTTAGGGACTATGACAGTTGTTAGTTTTATTTACAGACAGTTCCCAGGTTACAAAGGAGATCTATTCCTAAGTGTGTCTTGAAATTGAATTTGATGGTAAGTCAGAACAAGTGCATACCTAAGATTAGTACTGGGGACATGAGATGGAGGGAGGGTTTTGACTCTCCCTGTCCTCTACTTCCCAGGGGGAAAAATGTGTCAGAAAATTAGTAAAATATCAAAAGTATAAAGCTAGTTATATACATTGTGAATGTGAAAATTTTAATTTTTCACTCAACATAGGGAATAAATACATATGAAAACCATGTTTTAGGAAGAATGACCATGGTGGAGGGCTCAAAGATTGTTCAGTACCACAATAAGTGATATGTTTCCCCTTCCTTCCTCATCATACATTCTTAGAGTGCATATTTCAAATACACACATGCTTACATGCCCATTTGCATAGTATTTTTATCAATCCCACTTGTGATAAGAAGTCATTAATTTTCTTAAAATATCACTCTCAATGAGGTCTACATAGACACTGTATTTAAAATTGCAACTCTTTTCCTTTTTCACTCCCCACACTTCATATCTCCTAATCACTTTTTTTCTATACTATTTAGCACTTTTTTAAAAAAATTTTTATTGTGATTTGGGTGAAAGTTTACAGAGCAGATTCACTTTCCACATAGCAGCTCACATACACTTTGTCTCATGACATTGACTGCAGTTTCCCACAATGCAACAGCTCCCCTCCCACTTCCTCCCCATAGTTACCTCTTCCCTGTGCCCTTCCCTCCCATGCATTCCTGACCCTTGAGCTGTCTCCCTGTGCATCCACAGCCCTTCTATTCTCCCATGATTGATCTATCCAAGGAGTGTATCTACCTAATGTAAATGTTCAGCTCATACACCTGTGTTTTGTTTGGTTGGAAGCTACAGGAGTGGGTTCATTTCCAGACCTGAAGGGCAGCTAGGGGCCATAGTCTCAGTGGTTCCATTACGCTCTATCAGACCAGCAAACTTTTTTTTTTTTTTAAATGATTTTGAGTTTTGTTCCACATTTCTCTCCCACTCTATCCAGGATCTCCTACATAGATCCCCCTCTGGGTGGTTGACAGTGGTAGCTAGGCACCATCTAGTTCTTCTGGTCCCCTAGTCGTATAGGCTGAGGATTGCATGGTGTACCAGTCCCTTGGACTAATTGTTTTCATGCATCTTTGGTTTTCTTTATTCTTCTTTGCTCTGGATGAGGAGAGACCCATCATTGCATCTAGATGGCTGCTTGCAAGCTTTTAAAACCCAGTTGCTACTTGCCAAAGGAGGATGTGTAACAATGTTTTTGTGTAGTATGTTATGTACTTAGCACCTTCTTTGGTGTACTTGAAGAGCCCTGTTAAGCACTTGCCTGCTAACCAAAAAGTCTGCAGTTCAAACCCACCAGCTGTTCCGTGGGAGAACAATGTGGCAGTCTGCTTCTGTAAAGAGTACAGCCTTGAAAAGCCTATGTGACAGTTCTACCATGTCCTATAGGGTTTCTATGAGGCAAAATCGACTGAACAACAATTCTCACCATAAACCAACTCTTATTACATTGCTTATTAATTATTTCACATATTTTCAATCTCCTTTTGGTTGTAACTGATATTTTATTAGATTATCTTAGTCATTTCTATGGGTAAGCTAACATTTCATAACTATATACAAATAGCTCATGTATTTCATTTAAAAGGGCATGGATTTTTGGAGGGTTGTTGGAGACAGTCCAAGTATCTCTTTAATTTCTTACACAAAAGATGCTTTCTCTTCATCTGGTGGTTATAATAAAACATCTGCCATTGGTTGCTATTTTAGAAGATTGATATTTTAGACATTAGGGCTGGAAAGAATAAATTCTTTTTGCATCTTAAATTAAATCATGTATCTGGTAAGAGGCAGAGTAAGGATAAGAATTAAAATTAACTTTTTGTTCAGTGCTCTATCATACTGTGATTTTATAGAAGTTAAATAAAATTATTTTTGTCAAAATGAAATAAAAATCTGATGTATTTTTGTTATCAACATGACTTTTTCACAAAGGTAATGTATGCACAAGGTACTAAAGTGTCACTATGAGTTAGAATCAACTCAGTGGCAACAGATACAGGTGTGCTAGACCAGAAAAGGGAGAAATGACCTTCTTCAGACATGAGTAGAGGAAGCTTTAAGGAAAAAATGCAATTTAGTTGGATTTTAAGACATGATTAGAAGTTCAACGGGAAGAACTGGGAAGAAAGTATACTGCAGCACAAGTGTATTGAAATTATTTGGTTTTGTTTCATTCTTGTGAATCTATTTATTTGCATTGTGGCAATGAGTATGTGTATGTTCAAGATTTGTAAAATTGATTCATTTTGAATATGGATTACTTATTTTCAAAATAATTTTTTTCCATATGAGTCAGTTTCTGCTAATCTTTCAATTCTTTTTTTCCTTCCAATTTGTTCGGTTGAACAAGACATTAGAATTTTTAGAGACGATTTTTTCCTAATTGATGTTTCTTTTTTTTTGGATACAGTTAGAAGAGTTTTCTTCTTTGTTTAAATTTTTATATGTATATGTTATAATGAATTATTATTAGTTTTACTCAGTATCCTTATACTGGAATATGAATATATGTATATATGTATACATATACATATGGATAGAATAATTTTAAGTGCTTTAAATTCCTGTGTAAACAGGGAGTATAGTAAAAGTTCTTAATTTGAGTTCTATACAAATTAAAATCATTTTGCTCATCATTTAAGTCATAAATGAACAAAATATGTTTGTTGAAATAGTTAGGTAAACACAGTACTCCCGCTCTTGTTGACTTTGTCACCTACTTTTAATGTAATGAGTACCCTGTTACCATGAAGAGGACCTTTGTTTACTTTAGTAACAAGATGCTGGGATGAAGATTTGTACAGTCAAATTGTTACCTCCCTAGAGCACCAGAAAGCCTCCGGAAATAAGTCAAACTGGACTTCAGGGTACTCTTTTATTTTATTCTGAATAGTGATCTAGTTTGTTTTTAGCTTGGAACTGGGAGATAAAAGCATGTTAGGGATATTTACTGTGATTTCACTCTTTGAAGTCTTGTGAATTCCCAGAATATACCAATATACTGTAATAGGTTTGCAAATTTCTTCTACATCTGTATGGCATATTAGCGTGAAGTTCTGAAAAGAGTGGAGCTCGATGAATACAATGCTATTGGACAGAATTGGAATTTGTGTTCAAATCCTAGGTTTTATATTTCTAAACTGTGCTGCCTTTATTATTATTATTATTTATTCTTAGTTGCCATATCTAGAATATGGGGAGTGGAAGATTTCTAAGTTCCAGGTTTGTTAATAGAATAAAATATTACAGGCTCTCAACATAAAGCCTGCCTACAAATGGCCTGTAATACATATTAATTCTCTAGTTTTGATGCTGAATTATCCTACAGAAGTCTTATAGCAAAAAGATACCTGAGAACAAATTAAATTCTAAATTTTTAAAAATAATATTTGTATCATTAATAATGAATATGGTGATATAGTGCCTAAGGCACCTGACTGCTCAGCAGAAGGCTGGAGGTTCAAACCCACCAGCTACTCCTCAGAAGGAAGGTTGGGCAATCTACTTCCGTAGTGATACTGTCTCAGAAACCCAAGCGGGGGTCTCTATGAGTTGGATCTGACTCTACGGCAGTGGGTTTAATTTGTTTTTTTATCATTACCATAGAGTTGGATCCGACTCATAGCGACCCCTCCTTGGATTTCCGAGTCAATATCACTATGGAAGTAGATTGCCCAACCTTCCTTCTGAGCAATGGCTGGTGGGTTTGAACTGTCAGCCTTCTGGTGAGCAGTCAAGTGCCTTAGGCACTATGCCACCAGAGCTCGTCGGAAACCCAAGGAGGGGTCATTATTAGTCAAATCTCACTCGGTGGCAGTGAGTTTGGTTTGGTTTTTTATAATGAGTATTGAGGTAATATATGTGAGAGTCACATTTTATGTTACTGAATTTGTTATTAAAAATGTTAACATCATATCTTTTTCATTGTAATAGGTTTTTTTCATTATAGTTTTTTTTTTTTTATTGAATATAGAGTCATTTTACAAGAGCTCAAAGATTCTTACAACATGATGGGAGAAATACTTATAGACTGAGCAGAGTCTATTCTAGTCTCTGGGCATAAATGCTGGGTTCCTACGTATATAATGAAAATATAAGTAAAGTATAATGTAAACCATGTTGAAGTATAGCCAAATCAAATTAGTTCATTCACTGAAAAATGTTTATTATATTCCCCTATGTGCCCAAATAAGATCATCATAGTAATAACTGCTTTCATTTTCTGCCCTTCAAAATTGTTCTCATTTTTAAAGGCACAATTAAAATGTGATCTGTTTTGTACTTGCCCCAAAACCCCACTTGAAAAGAATCACTTTTCTCTGTATTTTTTTAGCCTGTAACCTTTATCCAGACATTTAATTCATTATATCATATTAAAAGCAATGCTGCAGCTCTGTGTCAAGCATTGGATTGGTGGTCTAGGGGTCCTGGTTAAGGGCACTGGCTTTGGCATCAGAAAGATATTCATTTTAATCTTCACTTTATCAGTTACTATCTTTGTAAGATAGACAAAATTATTTGTCCTTTAAACTCAATTTATTTATCTGTAAGAAGAGAATAAAATCTTCTACCTTACAAGTTTGTTGAAAAATCAAATCATATAATATTAATCCCTCAGATAATAAATGTTCAATAAATGGCAGTGAATATGTTATTGTTGGTATTATGCATGGTATGTTGTTTACTGTATGTAAATATAATGTGATTTAAATAAAATCTCCTCCACTAGACTATATGCTCTTTCAGGAGGGAACTATCAGTTGGCATTTTGTATAAAATGTAATTAATTGATTAACAAATATTTGTTGATTGAACCCATTAACTTTTGCCTGTACTTACCCTTTAAACACAATAGTATTGTCATATAAAAAATATTTCATAAATGTTACTTTGCTTTAAAATGACTATTTTTAAATCCCTACAGGTACCTTCTTATCCCATGACTTCAGTGCCCTGAAATCTGAGGATTCCACCAAGATAATATGATAGGAACTTTCAGTAATTTGGGGCCATATCCTACTTAGACTAATGCAGGTCTTTCAGATTTCCTGAGAGCTGGTTCAGTGGCATACAGTACTTGGTAATCAGCATAGGCAATAATGCCATCTCTTCCACAAGAAGGAGGTAAGCAGATCAACTTAACCATGATATAAAATATCGATGCATCATATATTCTAGATCATTACAGCTGATTATTTTAAGTATCAAAAATTAATTGGGGACTTTTAAAGTACCAGAATTACAATTTTACCTTGCTTGGGGGGAATTTGTGTTTTCTAAGACTGGAGTTTTTATTATTTTATTGATATTTTGTTGTTCTACATTTCTTTAGAAGTTATTCAGGGAACTTCTCACTTGGATCTGGATACAGAATTGCCTTATGAAAGCACAATAAAGAGGAAGGTCAGAAAGAAGAAAAAGAAGGAGAACATCACAGCAAATGTTGCTGGGACAAAGTTTGAAATTGGTAGGTCTCATTAGAATCATGAGATTTTCATAATTGTAGGAAAGATTAGTTTGGTGTTACAAACAATGTAATACTTCATAGAGATAGTTATCTTTATGGAATGGATTTTTAAATGCCTCCTGTAACTTTTTTCATGAGATATTTTACATATCAATCTAATAGATTATCATTGTAAGCTAAAAGAGTTAGTTATTAATTGGATAAATATATATGTTTTTGTTTAGTAGTTAGTAAATCAAGTATAAAGTAATATGAACATTAAAAACCAATGACCATATCTGTAATCTTTAAATATAGATATGCTTAGGAAAGTTACATCCCTCTAATGCATTTTTTTCAGTTGTGGCTAAAATGAATTAATTCATTTAAATCAATAATTAATTCCTTTAAGTTAAGATATTGTGCCTAGCATTGTAAAATGCTTTACAAAAACCAAGTACTCAAATAACCTTTGTACTTGAACAATTTTACATTAACTACGTTGCAGAAAGTTACCTCTGAACCTCTAGGTTATTAACTCTTCTTACCCTTCTTAATCTTAGAGCTCTCATTTCTATTTATAGTAAATAATTCACCAAACTTCATCAGCAAGCAATAGAATATTTCATTGGAATTGAGATCTCCCAACATTGTATTTTAAAAACTGTTCCTCAGAGGAGAAAACTTTAAGCAAATTATTGTGGGAGGGTGAGAAAGTATGAAAGGCTCAGGGTTTATTTGCAGCGTATTTTCTGGAGTGAAATAACAAGGGTTAGGTGAACATCATAAAAGTGATTGATGGGTGGTGGTAATGTTTTTTCCTCTTGTTTACTCTTAAAGTTCTGGTGGGCTTCAGTCTTGATCCAAAGAAGGGTATTAAATGCAGTTCTCACCCTTATTTTCTCAGTAGTTTTCCTTAGTGTTGGAGTTGCATCAGCCTTCATACTGATGTTGTTGTTATGTGCCGTCGAGTCAGACCCTACTCATAGTGACCTCTCCTTGGGTTTCCAAGGCAGTATCACTATGGAAGTAGATTGCCCAACCTTCCTTCTGAGGAGTGGCTGGTGGGTTTGAACCGCCAGCCTTCTGATTAGCAGTTAAGTGCCTTAGGCACTACGCAACCGGAGCTCCTTTCATACTGATACCCAGGCCTTTTTGTCTATTTAGTTGTGTTTAGCACAATTCATTAGGCTGATTCAGCTTGGAGCTTTGTGCAGGGACTTTGGGAGGATACAGAGCCAAGTTTAAAGGAGGGAAAGGGAAAATTGACAAGTGTCAAGGAGAAAGTGCTACCTGCTTTCCCCTTATTTCACCTAGTGAAACACAATAGCTTATTTCTTGGAATTTAATTAGTGCTCCCTTGACAGGTTGAATCATGTAAGGGAAAGATAATTAGGCCATAGTCAGGACACCCACACTTTAGCCCTGGTGTTACTTTTTTCCTCTTGTAGAATACTCTGATTGCTACTAACTTTGATATTAATCTTTGTTATTGTTAGATGCTGTTGAGTCAATTTTCAACTCACAGAAATCCCATGTGATAGAGTAGAACTGCTCCATTGTGTTTGTTAGGCTATAATCTTTAAGGGAGCAGATCAGGTCTTTTTCCCGTAGAGCCACTGGTAGGTTTGAACCACTATCCTTTTGGTTAGCAGCCAAGCTCTTGTTAACCCTTTATATTTGACCCTATATATTCACATGCATTATCTCATTTAATCATCTAAATAACCCTGTGAAATAGGATACCATTCTCCCTGTTCCTTCCTCACCCTCATCAAGAGTTTTAAGTGGCTGATTGATTTGTGGCTAATGATTCTGTATTCTACATAAAAACACAAAAATAAGAAAATAATTAAGGAAAAATAGAAATGACAAAACAAAATGAATCTCATGGCTGATTAGAACACAAAATACATTCCAGTGAGATCCACTGTAGTTAGTTGGCAGAGATTTAGCTCAGTTTCTTGGCCACCAACACAAATATTGAAACACAATTGATTATAAAGCTCCTAGTTCCAAGAAGAAGAAATAATACTGTTTTTTCAAAATAAATATGATTTATTCTATTCATAAGTATCAAGAGAAATTTCATAGTTCTTCATGGAGACACATTGTGGAATGGTGAAATATATCATCACAGTATTCCTAATAACTAATTGCATTTTTAATACTATTTTTATATTACTATTTTTCATAATGCCCTTGATACAGGCCAACAACAACCTGAAGTATTATTATTACTCTAAAACAATCGAAGAAACTGAAGCTTAATGAGAGTTAGTATCTTAACCAAGGTCACACAGCTGGCAAAAGTAGGACTAGAACTTGACTTACTTTGATTCTGACTTCTGTGTTGTTCTTACTATATCATGTTGCTTAAATAAAATAAAATAAAAAATGAGGGACATTAAGAAATTTAGAGAGTTGTTACATGTGTTCCCACTTTTATAATTCCTGAACAGCCTCTGGAAAATAAATTTGTGAGGTATGTATTTTGTGTAATTTTCATTAAATGGGGACAGGAAAGATTGAGGAGAATTGCCTAAGTATGGAAATTAGAAAAATGGTTGATGTGCTTCTCTCTATTTTGTCAATAGGGAGTTTATTTGGTGGAAATTGAATATGGTGACCATTATGTCACCTATTTTGAAAAAGATATCCTAAAAGACCAATAGTTAAAAGCATCGATTTTAGGCTTCAGCTATCAACAACCTTTTATTTGGAACTGACATGTTAAAATTATTACTTTCCTATGCACTGGAGAAAGATGACCTTATAAAGATACCAATTAATTTCTAAAATTTTAACTGAGAAGAAAGATTAAGTTGCTTAGTTGAAGAAAGTGACAGTTTAATCTGTCATTGTATTTTTTCTTTGAATTTCAACCAGCTCTTCAAATTTTGAATTTCATAATGAAAGAGATTTCTATATGAGTTACCTTATGTTGTTGTTGTTGTTATTTGCCATCGAGTCAGCCCCGACTCATAGCGACCCCTCCTTGGGTTTCCGAGGCAGCATCACTACGGAAGTAGGAATGCCCAACCTTCCTTCCGAGGAGTGGCTGGTGGGTTTGAACCGCCAGCCTTCTGGTTAGCAGTCAAGTGCCTTAGGCACTATGCTACCAGAGCTCCTGAGTTACCTTATAGGTTTGATTTTATAGATCTAAAGAGAGTGGATCTTCCTCACTATTCTCACACAGCTAGAAAGTTCTCAGGCTTCACTAGCTTGTGTGTACATTAATATCCACATTTTGATTGCTCAGTTTTGCCACCCCTCTATAGCTGCAGGAGTTCCATTTTGCTCACCAAGGTCTCCCCAGGTATTTCTCAGAGTTCTCTGGAATTATGTCTCATGTACTCAGGACCAAGTATGCTCCTGAGTTCCTCTTCTGCTGTTGTCTCTGAGTCCATTGAGTTAAATGTGTCTTTTGAGTTGTGCCCTTGCCCTCAATATGAGCTTTAAGTGTCACAGCAGCTCCTGAACCCTCAGAAAGCCAGTGCAGTATGGGGTCTGTGGCAGATAAGAGAGGAATAAATGGCTTTTCCCCAACTCTCGTGCTGTGCATTGTCACCTGAGCCTCCAGAACAATCCCAGGCTCCATAAGGCCTGTCATGGCAAACAGTAACTTCAACTCAGCAGTTCCCTTCTTCATTATATCTATCCCCAACTAGGGTCTTTTTCTTTTAAGCCTGTAATTTCAGGCACTGTAGCATAAAAAATCCTGTCTTTCTCTTCAGCCAAAAAATAATCAAGAACCCTCAGGACTTGAGGCCAACAGGTGTCTGTACGTCAGTTTCATACTTGAGGCAAGTCTTTCAGATAATTGATCCTTCTTTACCATTCCTCCTCATATACTGTGTACCGTAAAAAGAAAACAATTAAAAACAAAATGTTGAAGTCCTGCTGATAGATAACACTATTTTGTTTAGACTCAGAATTCTTTTGGAATCCCAAAATTATCCTAAGTATTTTGCTTATCCTTATTTTAAAGTAGAATTTATTGCACAGAAAAATGTCAATATGTTAAGTGTGATTCTGGAAGAGCACATAAATAGTTTGAAAAAAGAGGATTTTCACTGAATACATAAGATTACAGGAATGGGAGCAGAGAGGACTGCTGTGTCCACATCTTTTCTTTGAATTCCGCTTCATTATTTCATATCTTGAGTCAACACATGTGACTTGACTTTAAGTGCTAAAATAATTTGAACTAGAGAGGTGGAAAGTATAGGATAGGTCCGTGACCACGGGCTATTTTTTCCTTTGCCCTTTTGTACCTATTCCGAAGTCACAAAAAAGCTGCAAATGCACATTTACCTGAATAGAAGTGTTGTCTTAAGTGTGTGTGTGTGTTTTCCTTGTGCCATAAATAATTTCTGTACCCGTTAAATCTCAGATGACTAAAACTAAGCATTTTGGGTGTAACCCAGAAACAGCTCTCAGTTACTATTGAGTATAAATGGATCCTAGAGAAAGCTATTGTAACTAAAAATAAGGTTATACTATAAACTAATGCATTATTGCAAGCAAAAACTATGAACTGAAATATTTATGTACCAAAAAAAAGTCACAATGAATATATCGCAGAAGTATTTTAATTATGGTTTAATTTTACTGTTTACTTGCAGTTCGTTTAGTAATAGATGAAATGGGATTTTTGAAAACTCCAGATGAAGATGAAACAAGTAACCTTATATGGTGTGATTCTGCCGTTCAACAGGAAAAGATTTCAGAGTTGCAAAATTACCAGGTGGGAAATTAATCATGATGAATTATTAGTCATGAGTAAAGCTATATGAATTCCACCATAATTTCTTTTAGATAGGGTTCTTAATCTGTTGATGCTTTAAATTTCAGTTCTAACTCTCTTGATTTACCAGTTTTATCTCTCTTCGGTTGTAATGACTCGACATAAAGCCTACCTTCTTTTCAAAAGGTTAACTTTTAACATTTTTCTATCTTTTAGGAAGAATTTAGGGAAGAAAACTCTCACTAGGTTGATATTTTACATTGTTCTTAAAGATAAGTGATGTGGAATAGATTGTATAGAGACATCAGGAAGTGCAAATACTTTGTAATGTCAGACATATATATGTAGATAGGTAGATACAAATAACTAACATTACAAAGATATATAGATCTGTATATAATTATATAAAATCAAACTAAACGCTGTTGAGTTGTGGATTCATAGCGACCCCTATTGGGCTTCCAAGGCTCTAAATCTTTATGGAAGTAGATTGCCCCATCTTCCTTCCCTGGGTCAGTGGGTTTGAACCACTGACCTTCTGATCAGCAGCCAAATGCCTTATCCACTACACCACCAGAGCTCTTTGTAATAACATATATATACATGTAATTTTAGAATGTAATACAAACTTGAGGAGCCCTGGTAGCAAGTGGTTAACCCTTGGCTGCTAACCAGAAGGTCATTGATTTGAATTTACCAGCTGCTCCACAGGAGAAAGATGTGGTAGTCTGCTTCTGTAAAGATTACAGCCTCAGAAACCCCATGGGGAGGTTCTACTCTGTCCTATAGGGTTGTTATGAGTCAGACTCAACTTGATGGCAAAGAGTTTGTTTTTTTAGGGTTTGACACAACCTTATATTCAGAAGAAAAACGTGTATCAAACTAAAAAGCCAAATAAAAGGATTTTAGACAACTGATATTTTGTATATAGTCTTTATCTACTAGTGTACAGGGTAACAAAAAATTGACTAAAGGGAAGAAATATGGTAAGTTCATTTTCTACCAATTTTTCTACAATACATATGTATGAATGTAGTAAATCTACAATAAGAAAAATAATTTGGACATTGATTTACCACATACTATAGACAGTTGTAACTTTAACATCTATGTACACACTTTTTTTCTGATTCTTTAAAATTTTGCAATTTTATTCTCTGATTAACATAGATTCTCTAATTCAACAAATTAATTATGGTCATTTAATTTTTAAGTATTTTACCATAATAATTACCAATTTATAAAAATATGAAACTCAAAGATTTAACTGTGTTACAGTATAAATGTATATATTCATTAAATCAATAAGAGTGTTAACTTTTACCTTTTTATTTTCCAGAGGATCAACCATTTTCCAGGAATGGGGGAGATCTGTAGAAAGGATTTCTTAGCAAGAAATATGACCAAGTAATTTTCTTTTCCTTGTAATAGAGAAGACCTGTTGAAAATTTATATTATGGATATTGTATTGCTGTCTTTCACACAAGGGTACATTAGTTTGAAGTGATATTTAGATGGCATAGATAGAATCTTAGAGATAAAAGGTTCTGGAAAGATCCTTGGTTATAGTTCTTTACTTTGCAAAGCAGATAACTGAAGGTCGGAGAAATGAGTATCTTGCACAAAGTCAAAGAAATAAATAGCAGAGACAGCAGAATTCTAGTCTTCAGAATTGCAGGGCTCTTTCTGCTGCCACTTGCCACCTCTCTAGCCAGAAGTTTTTCTTTAAAATGTAAGAGGTTATCTCTATGAAGCAGTCTGCATACACTTGTTTATTTTCAGGAAAATCTCATAGGAATATATATCTACATCTATATCTCTCTATATATTTGCATTATATGTCATGTGTATGTGTTCATATTGGTTATTAAGCATTTTTATATGCCAGGCACTGTACTCTGTGTGTGTGCACGCATACATGTAGACACACACATACATGCCATGGATATACATGACATATATTTATCGCTGAGATCAATGTTTGCTTTGACCTAACAAGCTGCTTTCATGGGAAAACTGTTAACAGATACATCTTTTACCAGATGAACTGCAAAATTCCTACACATTTGATGCTTCTATTGATTACATTTTTTTAGTTTAAAGTAAGTTTAGTGATAAAGTGAGATAATTTTTTTAAAAAATTGTGGTCTTTTTCACGGAAAAAGCTTAGTAAACTTGTATGTGTAGTTAAATATAAATATGCTTCCATGTGAAAGTTTATAATTATGTATCCATTCATTCAACAAATACTTTTGCATGTGTACTAAATACCCTAGAGACAGCTAAGCATTAACAAAGCAAGATAAATAGGGCCTAGTCCCTGCCTGAACTTCCAGGTGTACTAAAGGAGAAAAATAATAACACAGAATATTGTTTGATAGTGCTACATTAAAGTAGGGTCGATGTGTGGTGATGACTAGCATGGTGGGAGAGATCATCTCTGGGAAGGCAGGGAAGGCTTTCTGGCCATGTGAAAGTGGGTATTGAAATATGTGTAGGAGTTCATCCTTTAAAAGAGATAAAAACAACAGTAGGAGAAAATATGTAGAGACTTGAAGCAACGTGATGTGTTTGGGATTCTATTGTTATGTAGGATATTGGGAGGCTCAAGATGATGTGGAGATATATGTAAAAGCCAGGCCATGTTATAATATTTAAGTTATTTAATCTCTCACTCATTAATCTCTTTATCTACTCAATGAACCTTTCATCTTATCCTGAGAGAAATGAGGGGTTATTTAATAGATTGAAGTAGAGAAATAATGTTTCAGATAACCTTGGTCACACTGTGGATAATAGATTAGACAAAGGTAGGATCAGAGATAGAAAGCCTTGTGAAGAGATGATTGGCAAGGTGTAGGTGAGAAGTGATGAACATCTAAACCAAGAGAGAGATAGTGGGAATGGGGCAAAGAGATAAATCTGGAAGATATTAAGGAGGTAGAATTTACAGGACTTGAAAACTTCTTAGATGACACCTTTGTGGCTTAGACTATTGTATAGGTAGTAAGATTTATTAACAGGGAACACAGGAAGAAGACTGAAACTCTGAGGAAAGGGAAATGTTTCTGTAAAGATTTGGACATGTATTTTATCTATTTATTTTATTTAAAATACATTAATTACCTACGACATGCTATTCAAGGAGCTCTGGTAGTGTAGTGCCTAAGGCATTTGACTGCTAACCAGAAGGCTCACGGTTCAAACCCACTCCTCAGAAGGAAGGTTGGGCAATCTACTTCCGTAGTGATACTGCCTCGAAAACCCAAGGAGGAGTCGCTATGAGTCAGGTTCGACTCGACAGCACATAACAACAACAACAAGCTGTCCATATCTACTATTGTGAGGATGGCACAGGACCAGGCAACGTTTTGTTCTTTTATACATAGGGTTGCTATGAGTTGGCAGTGACTTGATGGTATCTAACAACAACATATGCCAGACACTCTGCTGAGCTGTGGCCACATGAGGTGATCACAAGCAGACAATGGCTCTTAAAACAATAAGCGGCAACTTTGATAAGTGCTGAGAAATAGAGGTACATAGTTCTAAAACAATGAATATTAAAGCACCTCTGACTTAATGAGGGAGATACTAGATAGTTTCTCTGAGAAAGTGATGAAATATGAAATACATCGATGAGTAGGAGTTTACTGCTGACGATGATAAGTAAGTGCCTTTCAGGCAAGAAGAATAGCATGTGTGTAGGTCATGTGGTGGGAGAAAACATGAATAGTTAAGACATTGGAATAAGGCCAAGGGTAGCTGGAACACAGAGTGATGGGAACAGGGGAGAGACGAGGCCGAAGGGTGATGGATGATGGTCTTTATAGTAAGTGCCATGGGGGAACTATAGTTAAAAGTATGGGCCAGTGGTAATAAGACAAGATTTGCATTTTGAAAAGAACATTCTGGATGCTTTCTAAAAAGCAGATGTGCTTATAGTCGGGAGGTGATGAAGGTAGATGGTAATTGAAAATAGGTTATTTCTCATTTTATAGAATGCTTGAAATTCTCCTTAATGAAAACATAGTTTTCTTTTAGTTGAAAAGTTATGGCTAGTAATATAAAAATAGAGTTAACTAATTATTTGCTTAATATGATTTAGTAAATCTATGACATAATTTTAGTCAGAAATTATCCCAGACTCTCAAATTCTTTAGTAAAACTTCATGTCTCTTTTAAGGCTATACATACACTTTCTTCTAATTTGTTGACTATCTCATTATCCTACATTTGGTATTTACAACAGTAAGAAATCTCCTACTGTTTTGCATATTAACAATGTACATCTGACAGGTGCGAGATGAGAGTAATGCTGACTGTGATGGTTAATATTATGTGTCATCTTGGGTGGACCATGATTCTCAGTTGTTTGTCAGTTATGTAATGATGTAATTTGGCAGTTATGTATATGGAGGAGGCAGTCATCCTCCATTTTGTGATCTGATGTGGTCATCCTCCATTTTTATATAATGTTAATTTTTGCTTAATGACCTGATTTTTTGAAACTAACCATGTTGGTAAGTGAGCAGTGGTGTGTTTATGTCAAAGAATTTGTGTTAGATTACCCAAATGGAATAAGGTGTTTTTTTCTGAACAAATGTACTCCTGGATTTTCCTCCCACATTGATCTAATTAAAATGTTAACTTGATCTAATTTCATATCATTTAAAAATACATAATAATATATATAAAAGTTTTGGAAACAAAAGCAAGGACATTAGTATTTTTATTGTGGCCTTTTAGATTTTTAATGTGAATTTAGCCTATTTTTCACTCAAATTATTTAGCTTGTTGGCTTAATCTGGATTGACAGAAAGATTGGCAATTATCTGCCTTCTCATAGCAGAAACATTACTTTCTTATAGGGTTCTCTTGAAAAAGCACATCATAAATGCTAACTGTATGAAGCTCCAGTTGTGGGAGTCGTGTGGCTGATGTATTTCCACACTCCAGTCTTAGAATTTAGGCTTACTTATATGCATACTAAGGCGCTCTGGTGGCATAATGAATAAGACACTTGACTGCTAACTGGAAGGTCAATGGTTCAAACCCACCAGATGCTCTGTGGAAGAAAGACTGGGCAATCTACTTCTGTAAAGATTTACAGCCTCAGAAACCCAATGGGGGTCGCTATGAGTCAGAAACGACTCCATGATAGTGAGTGAGTTTGAATATATGCATATTAAGGAGCTCTGGTGGCATAGTGCCTAAGGCATTTGACTGCTAGCCAGAAGGTTGGCAGTTCAAACCCATCAGCCACTCTGCAGAAGGAAGACTGGGCAATCTACTTTCGTGAAGATTTACCACCTTGGAAACCCAACGAGGAGTTGCTAGGAGTTGGAATCCACTCAATGGCAGTGAGTTTGGTTTGGTATATGCATACTATATATTATGGTTCCATTTTAGTTTTTACCACTCTCAATTGGAAAAAGTATCTGCTAATTTATAAAAGACTTCCATACCTTTTGAAAGAAGACTTGTTTTTGAAACGATGAGATTTTCTTTAATAGGTAATATTTTAAAGTCTTTCTCATAATTTCTTCATTTGCATTTGGAAATGTATGTGTACAAAAATAGTTAACATTTGGAATTAATCAAAAGTAAACATTTTATACTTGGTATAATCCTTAAATTAGGGACTAAACAGGCAACCTAATTTTTAGTAAGTGCCAAACTATCAAGATGAATGTTTTTAGCCCACAACAAAAAGTATAAGTGTTCATATAAAGAAAATCTCTACTACCTCAGAGGCATCTTGTTGCTTTCTCAGAGAAGTTAAATTTTAGATTTTCAGGAAAATCTAAAAACCACTGGAGGAGAAGGCATTCAAAAACTGTTCCCATCCAAAACAAAGGACTCAAAATCATCTTTAGAAAAAAGTAAGATAAATGGCATCTGACCTTAACTATTTTCTATTTCCCACATCCATCTCTGACAGAGTTAATGATACCTTCCTCCTGATACTTGACCTTATATGCCTTTATTGCACCTATGACATTGTTTGTAATTGCTAGTCTATGTGTAACTTCCCAGAGCAGAAACTATATTAATTTATGTTACTATGCCCATGACCTAGCACATAGTATATACAAAGATAATTATTTGCTCTAGTAACATGTACATTCTAGGATAGTGTCTAGTAAACAGGAGTGCTTACTAGACATTTATTGAATGAGTCAATAGATGAATGACTACGTAAAGAAATGGAGGGATTTTGATTTTAAATCTGTGTGGGAAATGTCAATGGCACTGAAAAAGAAAATTTAGAAAAGTTTTAATAGAAATTATTTTTCTTATTATCTCTAATTTACAGAATGATAAAGTCTCGGCCCCTGGATTATACCTTTGTTCCTCGAACATGGATTTTCCCTGCTGAATATACTCAATTTCAGAATTATGTGAAAGAATTGAAGAAAAAACGGAAGCAGAAAACTTTTATAGTAAAACCAGCTAATGGTGCAATGGGTCATGGGTAGGTTTATTTTACCTGGAATATTCAAAGAAACAAACCTGAAGAAAGAGTAAACGTGAGCAGTTGTTCTGGTTGCCTACCAATATAAGGACATAAAATAAATTTCTAAGTACTGGTATTAGGAAGCTAAATATTTGATGGGCCCTTCTCTTTTTCACCTTTTCCTATAGCCTTTGGTAATTTAAGTTAAATCAACAGTTTAGAAGACTTTTAAAAGTTATAAGAGCTTAAAAGTTATATTAGAAAAAGTTGTTTCCTAGTGATTTTAAACTTAAGATTTGCATTTATAATAATTTTAGGGTAAGTTTGGAGAGTAAAATTAGTTGATAAAATAGAGCTAAATTAACATGGAGAATAAATTAGAAAGGAATTACTCCTTATAACTAGAAAACTGTGTATCTTCTTGCTTTACATTTTTTTTCTTTATGTAGCCATGGCAATTGGATTGAAAATGAATAGAACACATTTTAAGATAAAGTGTTGAGAACTAGATATTTTAGCTGAGAATAGAATGTGAATCTTAATATTCCTGTTTCCTTTTTCTTTGTTATGTTTAGTTAATTATCTGCAATGCATTTTTAATTTCTTCAAAGAAAATATGGCTAAGGCTTCTTTTAATAACAAAAAGGCATGAAGGGATGAATTACTTTAATCTTTGATTTTAAATGCTATGGGAAAAAAAAGATACTTGAGAATGTATAATACCTTGTAATTTATTTTCAACAAATTTCCTTTGAACTTTTACTAGTAAGTTAATAATTTTACCATACAGTATTTTTAACTGTGGTTTACTCAACTAAAAATAAACAACCAGCAATGTTAATGGGAATTTTATGGTGATTATTTAATGTACAATTAGTTTTCTATGTTAGTGTAAAAGGAAATTTTATAAGGGGGAAAAATTGAAGTGCACAGTTTCCATGTTAAAATATTAATATTTGGCAAAGAATAATTTTCATCATGAACATTTGCTTTGAATAAGCAATAATCTTTTGTTTTGATGTCAGTATAAAAATTGGTAGAAAAGCAGATAATTGAAAGGACTTTCTTTGTTGCTAGGGCTTTTCTCATAATACAGTAGTATGCAGGTAAAGGACATCTTTCTCTGTTGAGTATATCTGTTTATGTGCTGATCTTCTGTTTAGTTGTCTATCCACTATTGAAATTTGAATTGAAATCTCTATTATGTTGAAGTGTTAGTTTATCCCTTCAGTTCTGTCCATTTTTTTCTGGTTATATTTTGAAACCTTGTTCCTAGGTACATATGTGTTTATAATTGTTATATTTTCCTGATGGAATGATTTTTTAAAATCATGATATAATATCCTTATTTGTATTTTGTAACAATTTTAGTCTTCAAGTCTATTTTGTTTAATATTAGTATAGCCACTTCAGCTTTCTCTTGGTCACTGTTTGCATGGGGTAACTTTTCAATATATCTGTCTACCTACCAAAAATCAAACCCACTGTCATTGAGTCATTTCTGACTCATAGCAACCCTCATTGGGTTTCCAAGGCAGTAAATCTTTGTGGAAGTAGATTGCCCATTTTCCTTCCATGGAGCAACAGATGGCTCCAGGAATTGATGGAATACCAATAAACGATGCAACACTGGAAGCCCTCACTCATCTATGCCAAGAAATTTGAAGATAGATACGTGGCCAACTGACTGGAAACATACATATTTGTGCCCATCCCGAAGAAAGGTGATCCAAAAATTATCGAACAATATCATTAATATCATGTGCAAGTAAAATTTTGCTAAGAATAATTCAAAAAAACTGTTGCAGCAGTACATAGACAAGGAACTATTAGAAATTCAAGCCATATTAGGAAGATGACATGGAATGAGGGATATCATTGTTTAGATGGATCTTGGCTGACAGCAGAGAATATCAGAAAAATGTTTGCTTGTGTTTAGTTAACTATACAAAGACATATGACTGTATAGATCATTACAAATTATGAAGAATGGGAATTCCAGAACACTTAACTGCTCATGAAGAACCTTTACATAGACCAAGGGTATACTACATGGTTTAAAATCAGGAAAGGTATGTGTCAGGGTTGTATCCTTTCACTATTCTTATTTAATGTGTATGCTGAGCACATAATCCAAAAAGGTGGACTGTTTGAAGAAGAACATGTCATCAGGATTGGAGAAAGGCTCCTTAACAACCTCTGATCACAGATGATACAACCTTGCTTGCTGAAAGTGAAGAGGAATTGAAGCACTTACTGATGAAGATCAAAGACTCCAGTCTTCAGTGTGATTTTCACCTCAACATAAAGAAAATACAAATCTCAGAGAGTGGGAAGATGGCATTGTACCTATAACCCACACATTTGTTCCCTCGAACAACATAATCCCTGAATAACTAGGTAAAGCAGATAGAAATAATGGTACTGGAGTTGAGAACAACTAAGGAGAAGCTAAAGTATCAGATTTAGTGAAGGTAGAGGAAAAGAGCAGATTAAACAATTGGGGAAAATAAATGAACCTGCCTAGTTGGCAGAGACAGAGAGACAAAAAGGAGAGGACTCATTAGAAATACAAAAGAGGTCAGTGAAGGGAAGTAGTCAAAAAAAGAAACAAAAACAACCACATCACAGAGCCCACAGCACCACTGGGGACTCAGAATACTCACACAAAGAGTTTTTGACAGTAACCTTGGGGGCAGAGTGAGTAGATAATCTTACTGGGAAACAGATCAAGAACCCCTTTGGCTTGGGCTATTGTGGAGTCCAGAAAGGAGTGGGTGAAAGGGATAAACTCACTCTGAGTAGGCAGAGCCCTGGTGCGAATTCACAGCAGTGGGCTGGGGTTCAACTCTTCCATGACCCCTTTTTAGTACAGAGAGGACCAGGGTACTGGGTTTTTACTGCTTGTCAATCCAAGTGGAAAGTAGTGGCTCTCTACCCACTGAGGTTTCTGTCAATTTTGAACTGTGGGTCTTTAATTGACAGTAGGATGTCATCATCATTAGTATATGGCTCACGAAGACAAAAACTACACTGCCTGTCCTGGCAGAGATGTCTGAACTATCTCACCCAGATGCGGAAAATGGAGACTCACTACTGGTGCCTTTCCTTCCTTCCTTCGTTCCTTCGTTCGTTCGTTCGTTCGTTCCTTCCTTTCTTTCTTTTTTCCTCTTCTCCCCTGCCTCATGCAATAGAAGGAACACATTAAACCACCACCAGGCAACAGGAGTTATTACACTAAACACCTCATCCAACAGGTAACACCAGTAACTCTGGAGCCACAGAAACAATGACAGACAGTGGACAACACCTGCTCATCTCAACTACAAATCCACTTCATGACGAACAGAGGCCTGCACCCACATCCTACCAGTGATTCCACCAGCGTAGAGAAAGCTGGAGAGCAACCAGTACAACCAAGTTAATAAGCAAAAAATACACCTGTTCCACACTTTGATATAGTAGAATGTAAAATCAGGGTGAAAAAAATCAATACATAACTAACAAAGACAACAACTTCAAAATGTCTAGGAAACAACAGACAACCTCAAATCAAACAAACAAACAAACAAAAAACAGGACAGGACAATAGAAATAAAACCCCAGCATAAAAAACATGGAAGAAGAACAGCAATAGAACTATCTAAGAAGGAATTCAGAATGTGTATATATAGGACTCTCCAAGAGCTCAAGGACACCTCAACCAGAATCAACAAGAAAACAGACAGTACCCTGGAAGAATTCAGGAAAGCCATTCAAGAACAAAATAACAAGATAAATGCACAATTAGAACTCATACAAAAACAGCAATTAGAAATTAAGAATATGAACACTAAAATTACAGAGTTGGACAACACAGTGGAAGGACAAAGAGTGGACTATAAATGTCTGAAGAGCACATTTCCCAACTAGAAGACAAATCCCTTGATGCCAGCCTGTATAAAGAAAAATCAGAACAAAGATTTAAAAGAAATGCAGAGAACCTAAGAGTTATATGTGCGCCTAACCCAAGCCATGGTATTTTCAATTGCCTCATATGCATGTGAGAGCTGGACAATGAATAAGGAAGACTGAAGAAGAGTTGATGCTTTCGAGTTGTGTTGGTGAAGAATACTGAAAGTACCATGCACTGCCAAAAGAACAAACAAATGTGTCCTTCAAGAGGTGCAGCTGCAATGCTCCTTGGAAGCAAGAATGACTAGACTTTGGCTGACCTACTTTGGTCATATTGTCAGAAAGGACCATTCCCTAGAGAAGGATATCATGGTCAGTGAAGAAGGGGAAGGCCCTCAATGAGATGGATTGACACAGGGGCTGCAACGATGGGCTCAGGTTTAGCAAGGATTGTGAGGCTTGCACAGGACCTGGAAGTGTTCTGTTCTTTCGTACATAGGGTTGCTATGAGTCAGAGCTGACTTGATGCACCTAACAACAACAACAACAAAAAAAAAAGTTATATGGGATGACATGAAAGGAAGCAACATACGCCTCATTGGAATATCAGAAAAAGAGGAAGAAAAAAAAAAGGAAAGAAAAACACTGATAAAATTGTGGAAGACTTGCTAACAGAAAATTCACCCCATATCATAAGGAAGAAAAGATATCTGTCCAAGAAGCTCAATGAACCTCATACAGGATAGATCCCAAGAGAAAGTCACCAAGACATACCATAATCAAACTCTCCAAAACCAAAGACAAAGAAAGAATCTTGGGAGCAGCTTGGGAGAAATGAAATGTCACCTACAATGGACAACCAGTAAGACTAAGTTCTGATTTCTCACCAGAAACCATGCAGGCAAGAAGGCAATGGGATGGCATATATAAAATATCGAAGGAAAAGAACTTCCAACCAAGAATTATATATCCAGCCAAGTTGTCCCTCATATATGAGGGCGAAATCAAGACAGACTCAGAAAAATAGAAATTAAGGGAATTTGTGAAAACCAGAACAACTCTACAACAAATGCTAAAAGGAGTCCTTCCAATAGAGAACTCACAACAGAGAACAACAGATTAAAATAAGGACACTTGACATCACCACCTAGAAACAACCAGAAAGGATGCTCAAAATAAGCTCATAAAATAATGTACACAGTGAAAAAAGGGACTCAGTCTGCAGACAACAGCAGCAACAAAGCAAATAGAGGGAATAAAAGCTTTAATTACAAAACTTACAAATGGAGAGGAAGACAGGACAATGTCTTTATAGAACTGACTGTTCCAAATTTAAGGAGATAAAAGTTTACTTCAGGGTACCCACAAAGAAAAGTAACAATCCCCCTAAGCAAACTCAGAAAGAAGAAAAACATACAGGCTTGGTAAGCACACCAACGATGATGAAGAAAAGAGAAGAAACACCTGATAACAAAATGAGCTTAGCACAGAAAAATATTTGAAACAAGGAAATCACCACCAACACATACACAGACACACACCCAAAACAATAGGATAACAGCAATAAATTCACAGGAGCTCTGGTGGCTTAGTGCCTAATGCATTTGACTGCTAATCAGAAGGTTGGTGGCTCAAACTTGCCAGCCACTCCATGGAAGGAAGACTGGGCAATCTACTTCCATAAAGATTTACCACCTTGGAAACCCAAAGGGGTTTGCTGAGTCCTATCACTAATTACACTCAATGTGAATGGACTAAATGCATCAGTTAAGAGAAACAGATTGGCAGAATGGATAAGAAAAGAAGACTCATTGATATACTGCCTACAAGAGACCCACCTTAGACACAAAGATAAAAACAAATTAAAAATTAAGGGGTGGAAAAAAAATATATACCAAGCTAATGACAACCAAAAAAGAGCAGGAGTGGCAATATTGATTTCTCATAAAATAGACTTCAAGGTGAAAAACAGCATAAGGGACAAAGAAGGACATTTTATGATGCTAAAAGGATCAATTGACCAAGAAGACATCACCATAATTAATATCTATACATCCAATGAAAGTGCTCCAAAATGCATAAAACAAATATTAAGTGAATTGAAAGGAAAAATAGACAACTCTACAGTAGTAGTAGGAGACTAACACACCATTTTCAAGGAAGGACAGAACAACTAGAAAAAAGCTCAACAAAGATACATAACTCAACAACACAATCAACCTACTTGACCTCATAGCCATATACAGAGCAGTCCACTCAACAAAAGCACAATACACATTCTTCTCCAGGGCACATGGATCATTCTCTACAGTAGACCATATGTTAAGACACAAAATAAGCCTCAATAAATTAAAAAACAATGAAATGCTATGAAGCATCTTCTCGGATCACAGTGCTATAAAATTAGAAATCAATAATAGGAAGATTGAGGAAAAAGTATTGAATATGTGGAAACTGAATAATGAACTATTCAAAAACTACAGGGTAACAGAAGAAATAAATTGTGAAATGTATTTATATAAATAAATTCCTAGAAACAAATGAGAATGAAGATACAACTTACAAAAATCTTTGGGACACAGTGAAAGCAGTACTCAGAGGTCAATTTATAACAATGAATCCACACATCAAAAAACAGGGAAGAAACAAAATCAACACTTTAACTTAACAACTCCAACAATTAGAAAAAGAGCAACAAAAGAAATCTACAGTATCCAGAAGTAAGAAAATAATAAAGATCAGAGCAGAAATAAACAAAATAGAAAATAAAAAAAAATACAGTAGAGAAAATCAACAAAACAAGTAGCTGGTTCTTTGAAAAGATTAACAAAATTAACAAACTACTGGCAAATCTAAGAAAGGAAAAGAAAGAGAAGATGCAAATAACATGAATAATAAATTAAAAGAGTGACATCACAACAGAACCAACTGAAATAAAAATGATAATTACAGAATAGTATGAAGAACTGTACTCCAACAGATTCAAGAACCTAGAAGAGATGGACAACTTTCTAGATACACAGAACCTACCTAAACTCTCCCACTTGGAGACAGAATACTTGAACAGACTCAAAAGAAGAAATTGGGCAGGTCATAAAAAAACTTCTCACAAAGAAAAGTCCTGGCCCATATGGCTTCACTGGAGAATTTTCATCCTTGCATACCTGGTATGAATTCCACTTAGTCATGATGTTGTGTGTTTTTTTTTTTTTTTTTGATATGTTGTTAGATTTTGTTGGCTAAGATTTTGTTGAAGATTTTTGCACCTATATTCATGAGGGATATTGGTCTGTAGTTTTCCTTTTTAGTGGTTTCTTTCCCTTGATTTGGTATCAGTGTCATGCTAACTTCAAAGAATGAATTTGGGAGTATTCCATTTTTTTCTATGTTCTGGAATAGTTTGAGTAGTGTAAGTGGCAACTCTTCCCTGAATGTTTGATAAAATTCTCAGTTTCAGCAAAGACTCCAGTTGTTAGGGGTTGCCACTTTCTGCCAGGCTTAGACACATAAAAACCCCACTCCCGAGGCCCCTCGGTGCCAAAAAGCCAACCCAAGACAACTTCCCAGCTCCATGATCAGCCTCAGGGGTTTCTCTTTCCAGCCCTGCCTGCCTGTGGCCCTGGCCCCAGCCCCTCAGACCACAATCAGCTCTGGAGTTCCTCTGTGAGTCCTCCCACCCGCTGCACCAAAGATGCGCTCAGGTTCAGCTGTGCTGGAGTTGGGAGAGTGCCTACCAGTAATCTGTGGTTCCAGTATTACTGATAAAGTCAAGTGCAGACCTCTCAGTGCCAATAAGCTGACCCAAGCCTATTCAGTGACCCACTGAGAGGGGAGTGAGCCCACCCTCCTGGGGCACCAATGGATTCTCTGCTTGGGTTTCAGTGGCACTGGACATGCCCATTTGCACCTAGCCAGGACCCAAGTTACTGATAAAATCAGATGCTGAAGGTAGATCCTTGGGGTGATCGCTGGTGTGTTGGTGTGGTCACTGCTATGCTGGTGTGTTGTGTCTTCTGCCTTAACCCAGGGAGGTCTCGAGTGGCCATTCTGGCCTGCCAGTCGCTCCCCCAGGGAAGTCTCTAATGGCCTCTCTTGGCTGCCTGTCCATGCTCCACAGGATAGATCTTTTTATTTTTATTTTTTTTCCCCTGTACCTTTCTTCTCTCTAATTCTACTCCTTTGAGTTTGGTGCACTCTGACCCAGTGAGCTGTTCAAAGCACCAGAATCCCTAATTCAAACTGCTGTACCTAGTTTTTCAAGCACTAAGATGCTGGAGGGAAATAGCATGGTGATTACTGATGAGACTCCCTTTTGAATCCTGAGTTGTTGGAGTTTTCTATAAATTTTAGAGATAAGTCCCTTGTCAGATATGTAATTATTGAGAAGTATGAATTTGTTACTGTCATTTTGTTATGTGCTTTCTTGTGGTGTTCCTGATTTCTTTTTTCCATATAACTTTCTGTGCTGAGCTCGTTTTGTATATGAAACATGTTGTCACTCCTTCATTTCTATTGTTTTGTTGTTATTGTTGTTGTTTTGTGCTGTCGAGTTGGACCCGACTCATAGCAATCCCTCCTTGGGCTTCCGAGGCAGTATCACTATGGAAGTAGATTGCCCCATCTTCCTTCCGAGGAGTGGTTGGTGGGTTTGAACTGCCAGCCTTCTGGTTAGAAATCAAGTTGTTTTGTTGTTGTTGTTGTTATGTGCCGTGGAGTCGGACACGACTCATAGCGACCCCTCCTTGGGTTTCCGAGGCAGTATCACGACGGAAGTAGATTGCCCCATCTTCCTTCCGAGGAGTGACTGGTGGATTTGAACCACGAGCCTTCTGCTTAGCAATCAAGTGCCTTAGGCACTATGCTATCAGAGCTCCTACAAGTTGTTTTAGTATTTGCTAAATATTTGTGGTGTTCCTCTTTTTTATTTTGATGTGAAGGTTTATCATTTTTCTTTGAGGTCACCCTGTGATTTATAATTTTCTTCCCAAGTTTAGAGTAGTCTGTTCTATCTTGTAGTTGTCTTGACTTCCCTACCATTTAGAAGTTCTGAAACTACACAGTTTTTTCCCTCTTTTTGATTTCTAGTAATCCTCATTTGTCAATTGATGTATTTGGCTCCCTGTTTACAGTCTTGTAGGCTTATTTACTTTGGATACTTCCATAACTTGGTTGGTTTCTGGGTTATGTCATCATGTATGTTAATGGTTGGTTATTGTTTGCTGTTGTTGGTTCTCTGTCCAAAGGACTCCCTTTAGCATGTCTTGTAAGGTTGGTCTTGTTTTTAACAAATTCCCTTAATTTCTGGAAATGTCCTAATTTCACCATCATATTCGAGGGACAATTTTGCTGGGTATATAATTCTCAGTTGAACATTTTTCTCTTTCAGAGTTTTATATATACCATCCCATTGTCTTCTTGCCTGCATGGTTTCTGCTGAGAAATCCAAGCTTATCTTATTGGTTGCCCCTTGTAGGTAACTTTTCGTTTTTCTCATGCTGTTTCAGGATTCTTTCTTCGTCTTTGGTTTTGGTGGGTTTGATGATGATATGTCTTGGTGATTTTCTTTTGGGGTCTATCCTGTTTGGGGTTTCTTAAATGGATATGTTCTCATCTTTCATCATACCAGGGAAATTCTCTTCCAACAAGTCTTTGACAGTTTTCTCTGTGGTTTCATTTGTCTCTTCCTGTTCTGGAATTCTGATTACATGTAAATTATACCTTTTGATGGTATACCTCATGAACCTTAGGCTTTCTTTGTTTTGTTTTGATCTTTTTTCTGATTGATCTCTTTCCAAAGAAGTATTCAGGTATTTGTCTTCAGTCTCACGAATTCTGTCTTCCATTGATTCAATTCTACTCCTTTGCTCATTCAATGTGTTATCTATTTCTAAAAAAAATTAGTATTAGTCTTCTGGATTTCTATCTGTAGATTTTGTATCTGTTCTAATTTTTTGTTTATTTTGTCATTTTGTTCTTTTATTGTTTTTCAAAATTGTTCTTGGGTTTTCTCTGTATTTTTTCTCAATTTTGTCAGAGTTTTCCTTGATCTGTCTCTCAATCCATTGAAGGTACATAAATACTATTCTTTTGACTTCCTTATCAGGGAGTTCCAATGCTGCTTCTTTCTCAAGGATGTGTTTTGGGTCTGTATCCTGGTCCCTTGTTTCTCCTGCTTTATCTTGCTTCTTTGTGTGGACTGTGATGCTCTGTTGTCTCTGAGGCATTGTGATGTTTTTGTGTTTATATTTAATTGATGATTGTATGTTGGAGTGACTTGCCCATTATTTTCATTTTCTTTTTTTTTTGTTTGCATGTTATATATGTAAGCAGGGGTATTGTGCTCCTATGTTCGCTAGTTGGCAGGACTTGTATCCTTACCACCTGCCTCCTTCCATGTTGTCAGCCTTCTATATTTCCTTGTTATCCTTGGCAAACCAAGCCTATTCTTAGGCCCTGAAATCCAAATGAGAATGCTGTCACTTTAAAATCCAAAATGGCCTTTGCTTGTAAATACTCAAAATGGTTGCATCCTGGGCACTATGTTGTTATGTGCCGTTGAGTCGGCCCCAACTCGTAGCTACCCCTCCTTGGGTTTCCAAGGCAGTATCACTACAAAAGTAGATTGCCTCATCTTCTTTCTGAGGAGTGGCTATAAATATCCAAAATGGCTACTGCTTGTAAACATTCAAAATGACTGCATCCTCTGGACAGCCAACAATCCAGAGCCCAGGTTGTCTTCCCACTTGCTGTTTCCCTTCCTCATCATAGGCCACCAGCGCAGTCATCTCTGCAGCCCTTGGTGACCAGGGCTGATCTTTAGGTCAATTCTCAGGTCCTATGAGCACTTGGAAGTATTCAGGCTGTTGGTCTCATCAGAGTAGCTGACAGGCTGCAGCTCTGACTATCTTTGTGCTCATTGTTTTCATTCAGGATTTTCCACTAGTTGGTGCCTAATCCATTTTTGTATACTTCCTTTCAAAGCTCAGAACTCCAGGATTAGCTTCTGTATCTCTGTCAATTGGTTTCTCTTTTCTTTGTTGAAGAGGGTCTGTGTAGCTTGTCTGCCTATTCTACCATCTTACTGGAAGTCCCTCTGTTAATTTTTCTTCATTCTTTTGCCTTATTACTCTTCAGATAGGATAATCTCAATTGACCTATCTTCAAGTTTACTGATTTTTTTCTGATACCTGACCAAAATGCTTTTGAGCCCCTCTTGTGAATTTTTCATTTTAATTATACTTTTCAAGTCTAGAATTTCTATTTGGTTCTATTTTTTCTTTTTAAATAATTTCTACTTCTTCATTTATATTCTATATTTAGTGAAACATCATTTTCTTTTTTAAATTGTGATTTGGGTGAAGATTTACAGAGCAAATTCATTTTCCATATAGCAGTTCACATATACTTTGTCTCATGACATTGACCAC
>NW_006921776.1:238859-239844 GCF_000298275.1 Orycteropus afer afer
AGCTGTCTGTGCCGTCAGGATCGCTGCCAGACTGCAGCTCCATCTGTCTCCTTTTTTTTGTTATTTTCATGCAAATTATTCTGCTAGTTGGGGTTTAGTCCACTTCTATATCCTTCCCTTCAAGGCTCAGGGGTCCAGTATTATCTTCTGTGTCTGTGTTAATTGATTTTCCTTTTCTTTGTTGAAGAGGGTCTGTGCAGTCTTTCTGCCTAGTCCACCATCTTGCTGGAACTCCTGAAATATCATTCTTAGGGTTTTTTTTTAGTTCTTTGTTTATGGTTTCCTTTAGCTTTTCAAGCATATTTAAGATTAGTCCATTATCTGGGCTTCTTCAGGAACTATTTCTATTCATTGACATTTATTGTGTTTATGGACCATATTTTCTTGTTCCTTTGCATGCCTCATAATTTTTATTGTAGAAACTGGACATTTTTAATATTAAAATGTGGCAGTTCAGAAAATGAGGCTCTTCCCTTCCTGGGTTTTATGTTGATACTTGTTGTGGTTGTTTACTTGTTTGGAGACTTTTCTGAACTACCTTTGTAAAGTCTCTGTTCTTGTGTGTGAAATCTGTCAGAATAATGGTATGCTAAGTGATTGCACATTTCTTAACTCTCTGGAATCAGGGGAGGAAAAAAAAAAGAAGAATCTCCTAGTCTTTGCAGATGGGTTCTATGTATATGTTGGGGTATATTTTCAATACTCAGACAGGCAATATACAACTCTGTCTTAGCCTTCATTTCCTGCTTACACAGGCACAGAACATCATCTAGAGTTGAGAGCTTTGGGCTTTCTCAGGTCTTTTGAGCATGTGTTCATCTTTGGGTATGTGTGTAAACTTCCCTTCTAGATTCCAATGACTATATCAGAGCTTTTAAAAAAGATTATTTCCCTCGTCAAGAAGAAAGAAGAAAACCAAAATTAATGGAAACAATCAGTCCTAGCGACTGGTACACCATCCGATCTGCAACCTATACAACTATGA
>NW_006921776.1:240358-254309 GCF_000298275.1 Orycteropus afer afer
CTCTGTAAATCTTCACCCAAATCCTAATAAAAAAAAAAAAAAAGATTATTTCCCCTATATTCTTCTTCTTTTTTAATTTTATTGTCATTTGGGTGAAAGTTTACAGAGCAAATTCCTCTTTCATACAGTAGTTCACATATGCTTTGTCTCATGACATTGACTATAATCTCCCACAATGCAACAGCTCTTCTCCCACTTCCTCCCCATAGCCACCTCTTCCTTCTGTCCTTTCCTCCCATGCACATCTGCCCCCTGAACTGTCTCCCTGTGCATCCACAGCCCTTCTATTCTTCCATGATTGATCTCTCCAAGGAGAATATCTATCTAATGTAAATGTTTAGCTCATATGCCTGTCTTTTGTTTGGCTGGAAGCCATAGGGGTGGGTTCAGTTCCAGACCTGAAGGGCAACTAGGGGCCGTACTCTCAGAGGTTCCACCAGGCTCTATCAGATCAGCAAACTTGTCCCCCCCACGCCCCGTCTTGTTTTTTAATGATTTTGACTTCTGTTCCACATTGTTCTTCCACTCTATCCAGGATCTCCTACATAGATCCCCTGCAAGTGGTTGACAGTGGTACCTGGCAACATCTTGGTCTCATAGTCATATAGGCTGAGGATCACATGGTCTACCAGTCCCTTGGACTAATTGTTTCCATGCATCTTTGGTTTTCTTCATTCTTCTTTTCTTTGGATGAGAAGAGACCCATCATTGCATGTAGATGGCCGCTTGCAAGCTTTTAAGATCCTAGTCACTACTTGCCAAAGTAGGATGCAGAACAATGTTTTTGTGTAGTATCTTATGCCAGTTGAGCTTGTGATCCCCTGTGACAATGGTCCCAAGCCCACAGGTCTAACTACTCACTCCCTCTGGATAGCTGGCTGTGGCCAAGAAGTGACTGCAACCTTGTCCCTTGTCAGCTCTACTATATACCTTAAATTCTTACAAGAACATACAAATGCACTTGTAGAAACATTGCCTGCCAACTCTGTACATGGTCATGTTCCCCCATATTCTTATTCTTCAGCCTTTTCTCTGCCTTTTTGATTAGCATTGTTTGCCCCAACTGGAAACAGGATTTAATACATTTACCTTGAAATATTTTCAACAATTGTTCCTTAGGTAGCTGACTCAGCACTAGGCGAGTTCTGAGTTAGGTAAAAGAAAAGCAAGCTCTTTAAGGTCCTCCAGGGAGTCCTTATACAGGTCAAAACAACCAACCACAGAATAAGATCCATTCTGCTTTCTCCAGAGTTGGTAACTGTGCTCGCAATGTGGATTTTGTTAAGGCTATACTGATTTAGGGAATAGACAGTGGGAATAGGGTAAATTAAAATGACATATAACTCTTTTGTACAGATTCTGCTGTTTTTGTTTTTGATTTTTATTAAGCACTTCCTGGTTGCTACAAGCTTTTGATTCATTTCCAGCATTCTGAAAAAGTTGATTCTGACTGTTTTTGCCAGTTTAGTTGTTACTTATATGGAGAAAGTGACTTTTGGAGTTTCTTATTCTGCCATTTTATTGTTGTTGTTGAGTGTATATATGAATTTGTTTTTAAACATGTTGGCTCCATACTATATTAACATTTTTATTATTTTCATTTAATTTAGGATTTCTTTGATAAGAAATGGTGACAAACTTCCATCTCAGGATCATTTGATTGTCCAAGAATACATTGAAAAGCCTTTTTTAATGGAAGGTTACAAGTTTGATTTACGAATTTACATTCTGGTAACATCATGTGATCCACTAAAGATATTTCTGTACCACGATGGACTTGTGCGAATGGGAACAGAGAAATATATACCACCTAATGAATCCAATTTGGTAGGTATACCAAACAGGATTTATGATTTCATTCAGTTGTTCATCGTGAACTTTTAAAGCACATATGTATAAAGACTTTGTGAATCAAAGTCCCTGCTGCAAGATTTTTATGGTTTAGAAGAATTGAATACAGAAAGAAGACGGCTTCTAACTTACAGGAAGCTTTGTGAAAATTAGAAAAAAGGTGTTTTTTGTAGGCAAGCTAATCAGGAAGAACTGCCTCTTTAGGTGCTCTTAGCAAAGACTGAATTTCAAAGTTCACATCATATGTAGTGGCACAGTGTAGAAATGGCAATTATAAATGACAAGTGATATCCCATTGAGAAACACAGTTAAAATGTTATGGAATTGAGTATAGGGATCATTCTTGTTCAGTTCCTCATGGAGAAAGTGGCATTTGAGCAGGCCTTATGGAAGGTTGGACAATCTATTTCCATAGTGATACTGCCTTGGAATCCCAAGGAGGGGTCACTATGAGTCGGATCCAACTAGACAGCAGTGAGGTTTTCTTGTTTTTTTTTTTTTTTTTTTTTAATGTAATGTATAGGATTTGAACATGTAGAACCATAGAAAGAAGTAGATGGAATAGAATAAACAAAAGCACCAGAAAATAGTTACTCATTTTTATTGAAATGAAAAGAGAAGATTGTAAAGTTACACTGACCAAATGCAAAATAGAGACATAAATTAGCAACTTAAGTGTGCCTTTTAAAGTCTATTAAATGGAGCCATTTATAGATTGTTTTCCATTAAGATTTTCATTGTGCAGCTGGAACATATTGATGAAAGTTATAACTATAATTTATCATGAAAGTCATAAAGAATAATTTACACTTTATAAAAGTCAAATTATTATTTATTATCCATACTTAAAATTTTAGTTAACCTATAGTTTTATATTTGTATCTAGTAATTATAGTTGTGTGTGTAAAAATTACAATTATTTTTACTCATTTGCCAGAGACATGATTATTGTTCTCCCCAGTATATGCATACCATTAACTACATTAAAAGTGGTCAGATTTTCAAAAGTAGAAAGTGGTTTGTCATAAATGTTGCTATGTTCAATAAAATGAAAATGTTATGAACCTGGGAAAGGAGGAATAAGAGAACTGTCAACCTTTTCACAGGAAAGGAAGATAAAGCAACAGTCTAGTTGTGGATGCAGAAAATGTAATAAACAATATGATATTAGCTGATAAATGTGATAGTCATAACAACAATAACTACTACTTTTCCAAGCATGGTGTCTTTCTCCAAGGACTGATCCAAAGTACTTGAGATGAACTCTTCCCATCCTCGCTTCCAAGGAGCATTCTGGTTGTACTTCCAAGACAAATTTGTTCATTGTTTTGGTAGACCACAGTACATTCAATATTCTTCACCAACACCATAATTCAAATTCAATTCTTCTTTAGCTTTCCTACTCATTGTTCGGGAGCTCTGGTAGCATAGTGGCTAAGACACTTGCCTGCTAACCAGATGGCTGGTGGTTCAAACCCACCAGCCACTCCTTGGAAGGAAGGTTGGGCAATCCTACTTCTGTAGTGATACTGCCTCGGAAACCCAAGGAGGGGTCGCTATGAGTTGGGTTTGACTCGACGGCACATAACAACAACAACAACTCATTGTTCAGCTGTCATACACTTTTGAGATGATTGAAAACAGCATGACTTGAGTCAGACACACTTTAACCCTCAAAGTGAAATCATTGCTTTTTAACACTTTAAAGAAATCTTTTTCAGAAGATTTGACCAATGCATTACATTGTTTGACTGCTGCTTCCATACATGTTGATTGAGGAACCATGTAAAATGAAATCCTTGCCTCTAATATACTGTAGACATTTGGATATATAGTACAGGTCTGAAACTCAGAATAGAGATGTAAACTGTAATTTGGGACTGGTCAACTCATAGGTTAGAGTCAATATGGGAATAGATGAGAGTGAATTATATGCATTCAACATAGATAGGGATCTTTTGACAATATTGGAAAGAGGAAAACTTGGAGAGCTTATTTAAGAGATAAATTGCTTTATTCTACATCTTAAGTTTTAGGATTAGAACATCATAATGAGAGATGGGAGTCAGGAAATGTGGGCCAAGTTTTGAATGATTTAAATGATTCTTGAATCACTTAAAGTTTCTGGCTCATTTCTGGATCTTTCAAATGTATAGAATGAGCATATTCTAGCTAATGTCAGTGTTTATGTAGCACTAAAATCTCATGATTAAAATAGACTAAGATATGGAAAATAAAAATGTACTATACAAAGTTTTATTAAAGTGAAGTCATAATTATAGAAAAGGTAAGTTTAGGAGAATATGCTGGAAAGAAAAAAAATCAGCCAAAATGCTGATTGGTTGTTTATGGACCACTGGCTGTTTCTTACTTTTTTTTCTCTATTTCTTTTTCTTTCCAATTTTAAAAATAATGAGCAAGAATTTTGTAATTAGCTGTGTATTTATACAAAAATTAAATGTTGATAAACCACATATATGTAGTGATAACTTAGTATATCATATGAAAGAGAATGTCAAACATTGAAGTATAATAACATGGTTTTTGCAATCAATGTATAAGTCCATAAATTCTTCAAAAGTTTTTCATACCAATTCAGCATATCAAGCCTGTATGTTGAAAAAAATAATTTTTTGGGTAGTTCTAGAATTTTTACCCCCTGCACATTGCTAGAAGGGCCATAGCTTGCCTTTACTTCTCCTTATAACAAGTGGCTACCTTGCACTGAACTGTTTAGGAGAGGATTTTGTTAAGGCAGTCACGAAACTGTACAATTTACAATCCCACTTAAAAGAAATAGCTTTAAGAAAAGTAGAAAGTTCCATTTCTTTGCCACCTTTTTACTAAGATGACTAGAGTCCTTATTCTGATATTATTGTTTATTTTAAGAAATTCTTGCCAAATGGAGAGCTCCTCAAAAAATTACTTCCCAACATATTTTTTTTTTTGTTGTTTTTTAAATTAAAGAAAGATTTTTACTTTGGAACCCAGGGAATATTATATCTAGTATAGTTTGATTAATTACTTTTTTTCTTTAAATCAAGGACTTAAAATTAGACAAGGAAAACTTTTATATTCTTTCTTTTAAATATAACTTAATTGAAGATTTTTCAATTAAAATTAGTGGTGGGCACATGTGTTAATAAACAATATATAACTCAAAATATCAGTTCTGTGGATTTGCTTCAAAGATTTCAATCTCTTAGATGAAAGAAACTGCAGTGAAAATAAAGTGTAGTTGGTTATTAACAAACAGAAATTATAATAATCACATTCGTAAGGTTACATTCATTTTGATATAACATTGCAATCTAAAGGCATCTTTGATAAAAGGATTGTGAGAGTAAGAATTAAAGACAGAATTGATGAATATTTGTGCTAGCTTGATAAGGAGCCATTGGCTGTGTCTTAATGGACAATTATGAAAAGTTTTACATTTTGGATTCTTTTTCAAATTTATTTGAGAAAAACAGTATCAAAAAGTATAATAATATAAGGAGACTAAGACATTACAGACTCAACATGGAGCACCATTAATGTACTGTTAATCATCTGTTGTTGTTAGGTGCAGTCAAATTGGCTCCAACTCATAGTGACCCTACGTACAACAGAATGAAACACTACCTGGTCCTGTGCCAGCCTTACAATCCTTGCCATACCTGAGCCCATTGTTGCAGCCACTGTGTCAAACCATCTCATTTAGGATATTCCCCTTTTTCACTGACCCTTCATTTTACCAAGCATGATATCCTGCTGTAGGGAATGGTCCCTTCTGACAAAATGACCAAAGTAAGTGAGACAAACTCTGGCCATTCTTGCTTCCAAGGAGCATTCCGGCTGCTCTTCATCCAGGACAGATTTGTTAGTTCTTCTGGAAGTCCATGGTACTTTGAGAATTCTTCACCAACACCATGACTCAAAAACATCAACTCTTCTTCAGTCTTCTTTATTCATTGTCCAGCTTTCACATGCATATGTGGTGATTGAAAACACTATGGCTTGGGTTAGGTGTGCACCTTAGTCTTCAAAGAGATATCTTTGCTCTTCAGCACTTTAAAGAGGTCTTTTGCAGCAGATTTTCCCAGTGCAATATGATATCTGATTTCTTGATGGCTGCTTCCATTGGTGTTGGTTGTGGAACCAAATAATATGAAATCTTTGACAACTTCAATCTTTTCTCCATTTATCGTGAGGCTGCTTATTGGTCTAGTTGTGAGGATTTTCGTTTTTGTAAGTAAAGGTATAATCCATACTGCAGTCTTTAATCTTCATCAGTAAGTGCTTCAGGTCATCTTCATTTTCAGCAAGCAAAGTTGTATTGTCTGCACATCACAGATTGTTACTGAGTCTTCCTCCAATCCTGATGGCATGCTTTTCTTCATATAATCTTCATGTAGCTTCTCGAATTATTTGCTCAGCATACAGATTGAATAAGTATGGTGAAAGGATACAACCCTGACACACTCTCTTCCTGATTTTAAACCATGCACTATTCCCTTGTTATGTTCTAATAACAGGCTTCTGGTCTGTATACACGTTCCTCATGAACACAATGAAGTGTTCTGGAATTCCCATTCTTCTCAATGTCGTCCATAATTTGTTATGATCCACATAGTCAAATGCCTTTGCACAGTCAATAAAACACAAATAAATGTCTTTCTGGTATTTTTTCTTCCCAGTCAAGATCCATCTGACATCAGCAATGATATCCCTCATTCCATGTCCTCTTCTGAATCCAGCTTGCATTTCTGGAAGTTCCCTGTCAATATATTGCAACAACCATTCTTTAATTATCTTTAGCAAAATTTTACTTGTGGGTGATATTAATGACATTGTTTGATAATTTGCACATTCTGTGGGATCACCTTTCTTTGGAATGGGTACAAATATGGATGTCCTCCAGTCAGTTGGCCAGGTAGCTGTCTTCCAGATTTCTTGTCATAGATGAGTGAGAACCTACAATGTGGCATCTGTTTGTTGAAACATCAACAAACATCTGTTTGTTGGAACATATTCCATCAATTCCTGGAGCCTTCCTTTTCCATTTCATTTTTGACAACTTTCAATATTCCTAGATTCGTACTTCGTACATTCTGTGTTCTGATTATTAATGGACGTTTGCAGCTGCTTCTTCTCATTTTGAGTTGTGCTACATCAGCAAATGGAGGTTCTGAAAGGTTTACTCCATTCCTGTCATTAAAGTCGACAATACTTTGAGGAGACAACTCTTCCCCAGTCATATTTTGAGTGTCTTGCAACCTGAGGGTCTCTTCATCCAGCACTATATCACGCAATGTTTGAGGGTTATTCATAAGGTTTTCCAGTGTATGCCAGACAGTGTTTCACTGCTATTCATAAGGTTTTCACTGACTAATTCTTTGACAAGTGGATGGCCCCTTCCTTATTCCAAGTCTGTCTTAGTCTGGAAGTTCCACTAAAACCTGTCCATTCTGGGTGACCCTGCTGGTATTCAAAATACCAGTGGCATGGCCTCCAGTCTGACAGCAACATGCAAGCCACCATAGTACGACAAACTGATAGACAAGTGGTGATGTTAATCAGATAGACATCTGTGAAGCTTTGTGGGGTGAACGCCATCTGCTGAGTCTAAGGACATTCTGTCTTGGTAAAGAGTTAAAGGGGCTTCTGAATCAACATGATAGGGCAGATATTGTGTTTTATAGTTTATACTACTTACTTGGGGAGCTCTGGTGGCATAGTGCCTAAGGCACTTGATTGCTAACCAGAAGGCTGGTGGTTCAAACCCAGCAGCCACTTCTCGGAAGGAAGGTTGGGCAATCTACTTCCATAGTGATACTGCCTCAGAAACCCAAGGAGGGGTCACTCTGAGTTGGGTCCGACTCGACAGCACATAACAACAACAAGAACAACAACAACACTACTTACTTGAGTTTTCACTTCTTATTTTTATTTCTTTGGGAAAAAAGTAGAATGATGTCAGAAGATTCCTTTCCCACCACAAATTGGGGTAAAAATTGTAAGTGGTCAAAACATGAAAAACAAATAAAAACAATATCCTAGAGTATTTTCCTTGCATAGCAATGTGTAGTTTCACTTTTTTTTTTTTTAAAATCACTCTCAATATTCTCATTTAAAGATTTTTTTATGGTAGGTATGTTTTGAATAATGGGTAAAAGCAATTCTGTAGATGCTTACATTTTCCATCCTTTAAGGGACTTATGCGGTTTCATTTTGTTTGAAAATTATGTAAGTAATCATGAAAATTTCATTCTGTATGTTTAAAATGTTAAAATTATCTTTTTTAATGCCTTCTTTTCTATGAAACCTAAAAGTTCTAGATTCTCATAGATTATAATAACTTTGATTATTGTTGCAGACCCAGTTATACATGCATTTGACAAACTACTCTGTGAACAAGCATAATGAGCGCTTTGAACGTGATGAAACTGAAAATAAAGGCAGCAAACGCTCCATCAAATGGTTTACAGAATTCCTACAAGCAAATCAACATGATGTTGCTAAGTTTTGGAGTGATATTTCAGTAAGATTATACCAGTCCACAATTTAAACTATCATTCCTCAACATTTTGCACAATCAGACATTTCAAATAAAAAAGATTACATTGGATTAGGTAGATAAAGACAGTTTTCATGAAGTGGTACTTGTGGTGGAATTTGATGGATATGTAGAATGTTTACTGCTAGAGATGGGGGAGAAGAAATTCTGGGTGGATAAAAAGCATCAGTAAAGCTGAGGATGTATGAGAATAGTGATAAGTGATCCAGGTTGACATAAATGGTATTTGTGGGAGAGCTGTGAAGTTTTACTTCTGAAAAGATATATGGAGGCCAGATTTCAGTTCTGAAAAGCAAGGATTATTTTGGTAGACTGTAGAGATTCACTCAAATTTTCAAGCAAGAGAATAATATAACCAAAGTCTATGCTGCATTTAAAAGATAAATTTGGCATTTGTTGAAGAATGGATTAAAGGAAGGACTAGGAGTAGGTAGAGAGGGAATTTGGGAGTGACAAGTAAGAATGGCTTGAACTGAATCATAGTGGTATCTATAAGTTTGTAAAAGAAGTGATAATGAGGTAAGCATTGGGATGAACTCAATGTCAAGGATAAGGGAGAAGTATTCAGAGATCCCTCTGCAGTTTTAAGCCAGACTTAAAGGGGAAAAACAAAGTGGCATTATTTTAAATAGGATCAGAAAGAATTTATTTTGAGAAGATGTAGAGCTTGGTTTTTGAAGAAGAAAGGAAAGAATTTTATTTGTTCATTCCTTCATTCCTTCATTCATTCCTTCACTAATTCAATAAATGTTTAATGAACCCCTAACATAAGCCTGGGAGCTCTGGTGGCATAGTTCCTAAGGCGTTTGAATGCTAACCAGAAGGCTGGTGGTTCAAACCCTCCAGCCATTCCTTGGAAGGTAGGTTGGGCAATCTGCTTCTGTAGTGATACCACCTCGGAAACCTTAGGAGGGATCACTATGAGTCGGATCTGACTCGATGGCAGTGAGTTTGGTTTGGTTTGGTTTTTGGAACATAAGCCTGGCTCTGGCTGAGAATTTGGGTATGTATAAGACACAGCTCTAAGGAGCACACAAATTGTTAGTAAAATGCAATGTAGCAAATGCAATATGGGAATACATTGGATTCTGCAGGGATATAGAACACCACAAATGGTAGCTTAAGGATAAAGGAGCACTTTGGAAGCAATGACGCTTGAACTGAGATTTTTAAAACCTATGAGGTTGTGATGATATGTTCCCCTTTAGATATGTTGAATTTGAAATACTTTCTCAGAAAGGTCAAGCAGTCAGCAAAAGGTGTATGTTTGGGGTTTAGTTGATAATTAAAGCCAGGGCAATGGATAAAATTCAAAATGGTAAAAGTAAAGAGAAAAAAGGTAACAAATCAGAGAAGATAACCTTGGTGAAGCAGATCCTTTCTTGATTCTAGCAGAGGGATTCAAATAGTATTCAAACTTAGGGGAGTGTGTCTATTCAAAGTACTTACTATGATTTAAAAAACCCAAACTCACTGCTGTCCAGTCAGTTCCGACTCATAGTGACCCCTCCTTGGGTTTCTAAGGCTGTATCTCTATGGAAATAGATTGCCCAGTCTTCCTTTTGAGGAGTGGCTGGTGGGTTTGAACCTCCAGCCTCTGGTTAGCAGTCAAGTGCCTTAGGCACTATGCCACCAGAGCTCCTCCAAAACGACACTAGGATGATTTAGTGAATAGGTCATTTAATGACTATCACAACAGGACCAAAAAAGTTTTATATACTCTTGAGCATACTTTTATTCTTTACCAAAAATTTCACTTCCATATAGGTTTGATTCTTTGGGAAAGTCTTTGTGAAAAAGTTGAAGTTGTTGGGCCAGAAAGAAAAATGAGTATCATTAAGGTTTGCATGCATTTCATTTTAAGTGGTACTTTTCTCACATAATTGAATTGTTGTTGTTGTTATGTGCCATCGTGTCGGACCCAACTCATAGCGACCCCTCCTTGGGTTTCCCAGGTGGTGTCACTACGGAAGTAGATTGCCTAACCTTCCTTCAGAGGAGTGAATTAGGAGAAGGTAATTGGCCCAAATGGTTAACTTGCTCTCCTGCTAACCAAAGGCTGGAGGTTGGAATCTTACCCAGTGGTGCCTTGGAAGAAAGGCCTGGTGATCTATCTACCTCCTCAAAATTAGCCTCAAAATATGGCCTCAAAAAAAAGGTCATTGAAAAGCCTGTAGAGCATGGTTCTACTTTTATTACATATGGGTTTGCCAAAGTTGGAATTGGCTCTATGGCAACTGGTTTGCTTGTTTTTGATATAAAACTAAGACTAACATTAATAAGGGGATATGGAAACTAACTTTACTGTTAGAGCCCAAAATATAATTTTCACATATGACTTTCCTGAATATGGGCAATGTGGGCCCATTAAGCTCTGACACATTTCTTGATCTCTTCTTTAAATGGGTATATTTGCATCATTCTTGGTTACATTAGGAGCTCTGGTGGCATAATGCCTAAGGCATTTGACTGCTAACCATAAGGCTGGTGGTTCAAATCTACCAGCCACTCTTCAGAAGGAAGATTGGGCAATCTACTTCCGTAGTGATACCACCTCAGAAACCCAAGGAGTTGCTATGAGTCAGATCCAACTCCATAGCTAACTGTGAATGATCAGTAATAATCAGTCAATCAGTAACTTTTTCAAGTACTTTTCTTACAATTCTGTTATTGAATTGTTTACATTTATGTAATTATTTGAAAACTGGCTTTCTTTATTAAGATTTACATATACTTTAAGTATTTGTTGAGGGTGAAGCAGTGGCATAATGTAAAAAGAGACTAAAATGATGAGGTCATTGAAATAAAATTTTATTTTAGTGCCTCAATTTCTAAATTCAATGAATTTAGTACTTTTTAAATGACTTTTTTTGGGGGTATTTTCTCTAAAAAGTAATCATATATATATGAGGAACAGAGCTATGTGCTTTTGTGCTGGTCAAGAATAAATAAAAAATCAGTAGAAAATCAAGATATGGAGATTAAAATGATTAAAATCATTAATCACTCATAAAACCATCTTTACTGAATACTTTTTATACACTTAAAATACAGATCTATAAATTATAATTCAAAGTATTGCCACTGTGTTGAAAATTTGCAAAAGCACTGGTGAAATTTGTGATTGGTTCTGTCACTCCTGAATTTCACATATACTTGCACTCTTGCTTTCATATTCCTAAATGTGTGTGTTTTTCTACATCACAAAGCACAGATTTGTAATTCAGGGTGTATTAATTAATTTTCACATTTCCCCCCAGCCTGTCTTATTTTACAAAGGCACATGCTAGCCAAAGTTCTAATTTTTCCCTCTACTTTTAAGTGGTTCCAGTAAAGTTCTATATGAAATAACTTTGTCTTTTATGTTGATATGATGTAGTGTTATCATGCATTTGTTATTTTGAATAGAATATCCAACTCTCATAACATCTCCAATACTTACTCCCAGATATGATCAGGTCCGGGACTCTGGGTAAATAGAGTAGTTAACGTTTATCTTACCTTTGTTTTCCCATATAGTAAGTATTGGTCCCATCATGTAGTGGAATGCATTTGTCTGACTTGATATATGAGGTGGAATTCTTGAAGAATTATAAATAAAAATAATAACGGCAGTATTTAAGTAGCTTGGAATCTCTGGGTGGTGCAAATGGTCAACACACTCAGCTGCTAACCCAAAGTTTGGGTTTAGAGTCTACCCAGAGGCACCAGGGAAGAAAGGCCTGGTGATATCTTCTGAAAAATCAGTCATTGAAAATCCAGTGGAGCACATTTCTACTCTGCCACACATGGGGTTGCTGTGAGTCAGAGTCAACTTTACTGCAGTTGGTTACTGCTCAGTTAACTAGCTAACACTTAGTGCCAGTTTACTCTGTTCTAGACACTATGCTAAGAGTTTTACATATAATCCCATTTTGTCCTTAACATCAGTCTTTTGCAGCAGATACTATTGCTGTTCCCGAATTACATTTGAGAATAATGAGATTCATGAAATTTAAGTAACATAACCAAAGTGGCATGGCTTGGAATTAGCAAAGCCAGAAAGAAACCCAGGCAGTCTGGCTTCAGAATCAAGTTTTTAACCACTGTGCTTTATTGCCTATACCTGTAAATAGGCAGCTAAAAACACAATATATTTGAAACAAAAACTAATGAGACAGTATTTGCAGAAACCATAACTTGTTTTCAAACTGCAGTGAACCAATGTTTCCTTCATTATCATTAGTAACTCACTCTGGAAGTATTACGTGTTTTCTCACAGAAAATGTTGGTAGGCAATTATTTAATTAGCAGTATTCTCATTTTAGATAAACTTTAAGAACTACGAAGGCATCATTGTACAAACAAAACTGCCTGTCTTAAGTTCTGCCCTCCTAGCCCTTTCAATCTTTGTATAATTGATTTTATAATGTTGTTTGTGAACTAATTTACTCCTGGAACTTTTTCTTTCTCACCATCCTCATCCCTTTCTGTTATGGAGAAGACTAGCATACTTTATTTAACAAATAGAAGCCACAAATATTAAGTTTTATTTTATTTACTTGTTCACAGATGACTTTTGAGCAGCTACTAAATGCTATGTAAGCCCTGGGGTGCAGTTGTTAGGTGCTTGGCTGCTAACTAAAAGGTTGGCAGTTTGAATCCAACAGCTACTCTACAGGAGAATGGTGTGGCAATCTGCTTCTGTGAAGATTAAGCCTAGGAAACCATGTGAGAGCAATTCTACTTTGTCAAGTGGGGTTGCTGTGAGTCGGAATCGACTTAATGGCATCCAATAACAGCAACTAAATGCTAGGCATTATTGCAGGTACTGGGAATGGAGTTGTAAATAAAACAGACAAGGACCCTGTTCTAACAAAAAAGAAAAATATCAGATGTTTATATGATATGTGTGACATGTAAGCATTGATGGGTACCTACTTTTGACTTGGAGGTCAGGGAAGGCTTCTCTGAATATTTGGGGGAAGAACATTCTAGGCAGAGGGAAGAGCTAATGCAGAGGATCTAAGGAAGGAGGGAGCATCACTTGAGGAATGCAAAGAAGGCAAATGTGGCTTGGAGCGTACTGAACAGGGAGAATACAGAGACAAAATGTAATCAGACTAACAGCAGGCACTAGGAAGCTAGTTCATAGACTTAGGTTATATTTCCACATATGTAAGTGAGATACAAAATTATAAGACATTTAACCTCTCTTTATCATAATCTTTATAGGAATTGGTGGTAAAGACACTAATTGTAGCAGAACCTCATGTCCTGCATGCATATCGAATGTGCAGACCTGGTCAACCTCCAGGGAGTGAAAGTGTCTGCTTTGAAGTCTTGGGATTTGATATTTTGTTGGATAGAAAACTAAAGCCATGGCTTCTGGAGGTAAGGCATTCTTCAAAAAGAATGAGAAGTTATCACTATTCTTGTGTATTGACACAAATGCTGTTTAAATGTCCTGTACATTTATTAGGAGCTCTGGTGGCATAGTGCCTAAGGGATTTGACTGCTAACCAGAAGGCTGGCGGTTCAAACCCACCAGCCACTCCTGGG
>NW_006921776.1:261694-266389 GCF_000298275.1 Orycteropus afer afer
AAAAAAAAAAAAAAAAGTGGGTACTTAGCCCAGTTGTCTGTATTAACTGAGCAGAATGAGGCCTGAATGGAATAAGTGGAGGGGTAGAGAAGAAAGGAAAGTTCAGGAAATAAAAAGTTCCAGCAATGAATCATATATATTTTATGCTACTTCTCAAATTAGTATTGAATGGATTTCTAGACAAGGAATTTTCAATATGTGTGTGAATCTGCTTTTACTGATTTGTTGTCTACTTGCTCAATTATATCTTAACCTCATGGCTTCTACTACCTCATAACTTCTGGATACTGTTGCCTCTGTGTTGGTGCCTGGGCTTTAGGATCACGTCATTCTTGCCCCCTCTTTGTGTCTCCCCTTCAAATGCTCCAAGAAAAGAGAAGGTCTAATTGGCTCATTAATAAGTATTCATTAACCAACATCCAGGTGGCATGCATTCTCCTCTTTTTTTGTTGTTATTAGGTGCCATCGAATCAGCTCTGAGTTGTAGAGACCCTGTGTACAACAGAACGAAATACTGCCAGTCCTGTGCCATCTTCACGATATTTGCTACGCTTGAACCCATTGTCGCAACCACTGTGTCAATCCATCTCATTAAGCGACTTGCTCTTTTTTGCTGACCCTCTGTTTTACCAAGCATGACATCCTTCTCCAGGGATCAATCTCTTCTGACAATATGACCAAAGTACACGAGATGAAGTCTGGCTATTCTCTCTTTTAAGGAGCATTCCAGCTGGACTTCTTCCAAGACAGATTTGTTTATTCATCTGGCAGTCCATGGTATTTTCAGTATTCTTTGCCAACACCACAATTCAAATGCATCAATTCTTCTGTGGTCTTCCTTATGCATTGTCCAGCTTTCTTATGTATGTAAGGCTATTGAAGATACCATGGCTTGGGGTCAGGCACACCTTAGTCTTCGAAGTGACATCTTTGCTTTTTAACAATTTAAAGAGGTCTTTTGCAGCAGATTTACCCAGTGGAATAAGTTGTCTGATTTCTAGACTGCTTCTAACATGGGCATTGATTTGTGGATATATGTGAAATGAAATCTCTGACAGCTTCAATCCTTTCTTCTTTTATCATGATGTTGCTTATTGGTCCAGTTGTTAGGATTTTTGTTTTCTTTATGTTGAGGCCTTCTCCTTTATGGCTGTGTCTTATACCCCAGGCTTCCTTCATATCAGCCTCAATTCTATGACTTTGAGTTTACTACTAATCCCTGGCATGGTCAGGGTTGAATTATTTTCCTTGATTATAAAAAATCACTTAAGAACATTTGGGAATAATATAAAGGAGAAAGTAAAGATTATGTCTGTATAGGATTTTTAATATCTTTCCTGCCAGTCATATTTATATTTTTATTACATATGGAAGAAACCTTAGTTGAGTGCCCCAGCAGTATCCCATCCAGTAGTACCTTCTAAACTCCCTGATCACAGAGCCTTTCCATGGCCACTGAAATACTGTGTTTCGGAAATTATCAGGAAAATATCAAACATCTAAATATTCAGTGTTTACTAAAGTAGTTACATCTTTAGGAACATAATGTTAAAGATATCATCAACAAGCTAACTTTCATTTTAAATTGATGATCTCTTTTTTTTGGCCAGTGATTCATAAATTGGAAGCTATATCTGTAATGTCAAAGTTTGCATAAGTAATTGAATAGAATAGCTGAAATCGAGACTTACTGAAATATTGGCAGTTCAAATCTACCATCCATTCCATGGGAGAAAGATAAGGCAGTCTGCTTCCATAAAGATTGCTGATGTTATGTGCCATTGAGTTTGCTCCGACTCATAGTGACCCTATGAACAAAACACCGCCTAGTCTATTACATCAGTGTTTCACTGCTGTTCATAAAGTTTCTACTGGCCAATTCTTTAAGAAGTGAATAGCCCCTTCCTTCTTTTGTCTTAGTCTGGAAGCTCTGCTGAAACTTTTCCACCATGGGTGACCCAGTGGCATAGCCCCCAGCCTTACAGCAACACACAAGCCACCACAGTACGACAAACTGACAGATGAGTGGTGGTCCATAAAGATTATAGCCTTGGAAGCCCTATGGGACACTTCTACACTGTCCTGTATGTTGCTATGAGTCGACATCAACTCAGCAGCAATGGACTGCTTTTGGTTTGGTGTGTTACAAATGAGATTAATGTCAGGAGTTTTGCTTATCCCTTTGCTTCCAACATTCCTTGGATATAAAAGCTCTTGGAGTATGATACACTGATGGACCTTTCCACTTACTAAGGCCTGACATTTTTTTCTTTAGGTTTACTACTTTGTCTGTAGGCATTCTTTCCTGTTCCTAGCTATATCTTTCTTTGTCTGCCTTCCTAGTTTTCATTTATCCTTCACGGAGTGTGGAAGAAGTTTAGGCACATGTGTGAACATGAAAGAATGGGAGGGAATAATTACTTTATAGATATTTTAGTTACCTGTTTGTAAAAGCACTGCCTAAATGGAGCTTTTTTTTAATTAGCTTGTTAAATCACAATTGACTAAATAGTTGAATTCTGTAGTTTTTTTTTTAGGCTTAAAACACTATTGTTTGCATTAATGTAGTTTCATTTTCCATTTATTCTTTCATCAGTTCCAGATCAATCAGAACCATTAAAACTCTCCACAGTAACCAATAACTGTGGATAATGATTATTTATCATATTAAAATAGTCTGAAGAATTTTGTTTGGCTCTTTTTTCCTTGTATTTTGCTTTCAGCTGAAATTGTAATGGAGCTAAGGTACCTTGTTAAAAACGTTTTGGCGCCATCAAGTGGAATTAGGTAGAAGGTGCGTCTAAAAATAGGATCACATTTAGGTAACTAGAATAACTGCAGATAATGATTAGTAGTGAAAAAATTGCAGAAATTTCCAAGCATTAGAAAATGTTTTTAGGGTAAAAGTGGAAATTGGGTTAAACGTGAATATACTGCCAATACTTTACCTTTAAGTTAGTTTCGACAGGGAGTTAGTAATAGTCACTGTACTAGGTAGTGGATATACAAGACGAGTAAGATACAATACTAGCCCTGGAGGAGATAATATCTAGTGGAGACTCAGCTATGAGTTTGAATAGTGTTTTATAGAGGGAAATTCTATGATCAATAGAGTGATTAACTCTCTGTTTGTATTGCACATTTGTATTTGGAGTTAAAATAATCTTTGCAGAAAAGGGAGCATCTGAGCAGAAATTTTACATCTGCAGAGGTGAGCATAGAGTCTGGGAGCTGGGAGAGATAGGCAGTGTAGGAGGAAACTACCAGGCAGAGAGCAGGACTAATTTAGGATCACAGAATCTATTATGGATACTTCGATATGTGTGTAAAATGATTGTTTTAATCATTGAAACTATGGTTTGGACAGTTAATAAATGATATTTAATAATTTTACCTTATAATAATTTTCATTGTGTTTCAAATACGTTTACTAGATGCTGAGCTTTAAGACTCTAAAATCTCTACTGGATTTTGCTTGTTTTAGAATAGAGGTAGAAAATGAGAACCAAAGAAACCATGGAATGACAGAGTAGAATTTTGGCTGTGTAGAACTCTAATTTTCAGAGTTACTTCTTGTCAGCCATTTCTAATTCTTCCTTTGTATTTTACTTTGACTTTCTTATAAAACTTTAGAAAGCAGTCAAATCAGGGATGGATTACACCCAATAGGCAAGGTAAACACACGCTTATTTGTGCTTACTAATGTGTAGTGGATAATTTCACATGAGTTTGTGAAAAACGTGAAACTGTTCACAGTAGGTTAGTAAATAAGCAAGCACAACTAAGCCTGTGTTTACCTTGCTTCCTTGGTATTCCCTCCCTGTCAGGGACTATAAATTTGAAAAGAGACTTTGATTCTGTAGGAAGGTGCTGTGGGTTCTGAGATAGACAGATGCTATACTGAGAAGCAGAATCTTTGAGGCAGTGTTAAAATGTAAAATTGTTCACTATAGATTAGTAAGTAAGAAAAAGTAAGCCCATGTTTACCTTGCTTATTGGGTAATCTGACACTGAATCAAACAAAGGAACAACCACCAACAACCTTGAATGTTTACATAAATTGAAAAAAGCTTTCTACCTTTGTGCATATTAATATATTTTGTTTGGGTACAATTTTTAAAGACCAATGTTTTGGATATGATAGTAGAGGGAAATAGGTAAGAAGAAAGAGGGATCTGAGGTTTTGTTATACCAGCTACCATCCTGGAGGGAGGGATATGCCTGACAGAATTCCAGACTGAAATTTTGAAATGAAACACCTAAGGAATTCTATAAGGAAAGATAACATTTCAAAGAACCATTTAATCATCAGTTCCTAAATGTCTGGCTTATTTTATAATCCTGTCACATGCAATAGCAGGCTAATATTATTTGTATCACAAACGTCAGAGATTTCAATTTGTAAGACAAATGGTTGAAACCTTTCATATATATCACTTAACCCTTTTCTGCACTTGTAAAAGGAAGTGCTTAGAATGTTAAAGTAGCAGGTTACTAAACTCCTTTTCTCAGATTTATTTGGAATAAATGGGTGTTCCTGCAATTACCGGGCCATTCCCCGCCCCTTGAGACCACATTACAATTGTAGACATATATCCTTCACCTTCTAAGTCAGAAACATACAAAGCAGTCAAAATACAGGATGGCATGTCTCTGGAAGAGGAGTAGCATGCACTCATCAAAATGCTAGCATGA
>NW_006921776.1:269076-277979 GCF_000298275.1 Orycteropus afer afer
AAAGCTTTCTCTTTTCCATATGAGTAAGGCTGGGTTTACTCAGATGTTTCAGCTCTTTCCCAGTCCTATTTTGCGAGACTTTTAGCCTAACCGGACTATTCCTAAAGTTGTGCGGTAATGTATCAAACAGTATTTCTTTGCTATTCATAAGGTTTTCCCTGGCCAAATCTTTCAGAAGTGGACAGCCTCTTCCTTCTTCCTAGTCTGTCTCAGTCTATAAGCTGGGTTGTTACCTGTGCACCATGTGCATCTCGCTGGGTTTTAAACACCAGAGGCTCAGTCTCAAAACTCACGTCTTCATGTCACCACAGTAGAACAAACCGACAGACAAGTTTGTCCTGCTGTTGGAGACCTCTTGTATCACCCCCACCTGGGTCCCTGTGGCTGATTGTTCCTCTGTCTGGCTTCCTGGCTTTTAATCCCCTTTCTTTTGCTCTTCTGGCCTGCTTCTTTGGTTGTCCCTGAGTTGTCTCTCCTCACCTGTAACCCTGGGCCTGACTGCTCTTCTATCCGGGTTCAAGGCTTTTATCCCCTTTCTCCTGTTCTTCCGGCCTGCTACTCTGGGCGGGCCTGAATTTCCCCTCCTCACCTAATCCCTTCTGCTGATTGCTCTTCTCTCTGGCTTCCTGGCTTTGATCCCCTTTCTCCTGCTCTTCTAGCCTGCTACTCTGGGTGTCACTGCGTTGTCTCTCCTCACCTATAACCCTGGGGCTGACATAAATTAGTAAAGTAAAATAAATATTAAAAATACACATGCATAGAAAATACCTGGAATGTTATTTACCAAATTGTTAACAAAAATACTAGCTGGTGGGATTACAGGTGACTTCTGTTTGTTTACTAATTTTTTGCAATGAATCTGTGCCACATTTCCAGTGAATGTAATTTGTATTCCTGGCTGATTTCTTGAGTATAGTATGCTGTTTCCTCCAGCTGCCAGTGCAGAGTGTTTTGTCTCTGGGGGTGATGGATTTGTATGATTAGCTCTCCTCCTCATGACTAGTAGCACATTTTTTTGAGATAGTCTGTGGGCAGCTGGTGGTCACAGAGGAGCTAAGCTGTAGAACTGAACTCATTAGCAGTGTTCTAACCAAGTGAATTAATTGATTAAGTAATTTTCTTAACACTTGTTATTCAAATTACATTTTCCTAGCAACAAAAATATATCAACAAAACAAAGACAAAAACTCCAGGTTTTGAAGGGGTAGGATATTGCATAAAGTTTTAGGGTATATACAGTACTTCATTTTCATCTGAATGAATTCCTGAAAATGGTATAGGAAAGTAGAGGAGCTCATTTATTCCCATTAGTCATTATGCAGTCTGAAAAGCTTATGGAGGTTAGTCTGCGGCTACCTCTAATTGTATTTGTGAATAATATAGCCAACAGCTTTGGCCATGAGAATTGATGAATTACTGTGTGAGCCAGGTAGACAGAACAAAATTTTGTTTTAGGTATCCATAGATAAATTTAGCAGAAAGATCTGAAAGAGTGAAAAAGAGGCCACTGTTAGTAACATGAATATTCCTTATCATTATTGTTCTTCCCACCTGTTTATCAGGATGAGAGGATGAGTCAGTTTTTTTTTCCTAAAACGCAAAAGCTAGAGTGCATGGAGGAAGTGAAGAGCAGAGAGGCAGATAATGCTGATGGGGAAGACCTTGAGCTAAGGCAGCAAGGGTGAAGGGCTGGTGCTAAAAGTCATTTCCTTGACCAGAAGGTGGTGGGGAAGGGAAGTGCGGCAATGGTAACTGGGCCATCTAGCTTTGGGGATCCCATATAAGATTAACAAATACATACTGAATATTTATTGATTTTTCAACATTTGACCACTATAATGGTTTTCTTTGCAATTTTCAGATTAATCGAGCCCCAAGCTTTGGAACTGATCAGAAAATAGATTATGATGTAAAAAGGGGAGTGCTGCTAAATGCACTGAAGCTGTTAAACATCAGGTAAGGTATTTGCTCTAGTTTTTTCGATTCCACACTTGATTTAGAAGAATCATTGGTACGTAAAATTGGCTTGTAATTTTTTTTATTATTTCAATGGAATTTATTGATTCTTTAAACACATTTAGTTTCTTTTTCTTTTTTTAATATCTCTTCCACTCCTCCCACATTCTGTTTTTCCTGTTCCCCATGTAATGCTCTTTACCTCATGCAAAGTCACCCTGTCTGTCGGTAGAGGCTTGCTTGTATGTTGCTATGATGTTGCACACGTTTCAGTGGAACTTTCAGACGAAAGATGGACCAAGAGGAAATGTCTGGCACTCTACTTCCAAAAGCCAGCCGATGGAAACCCTATGGCTCACTGCAGTCTACCTGGCAAGAGATGATGGAGATGACGCAGGATCAGGCAGCATTGTATTCAGTTCTGCATGTGATTACCAAGAGTTGGTGCCGACTCAGTGGCAGCTAAAAACAACCGTCTACAGTAAATATGGTTAAATTAGTGTGCCGGTATAATTATTTAACAGAGTAAGAGATTGAATTGGAGAATACCTTAGGGACTCTTTAAATAACATCCTCATTTTACAAATGAAGAAACTAAAGCACAGAGAAGTCATTTAGGAAGTAAACTAATCTTAAATGTGGATTTACTATATATTTCAGAAGTTTTCCCATTATATCATGCAGCCTGTGTAAGGAATAACAAGCAACAGCTGTTCAGTGAGGGCTAACTTAATTGAAAAGCATAGATAGAGAAGGAAGTAAACTTTAAGACTTGGTAGTTGTGGGTAGTCTTTTTGTAATAAATATGATCATAGATTTAAAATATCTGAAATGCTGTAATGTGGGAAAAGGCTTTTGGCTCATAAGAGATCTGATGGGAATTTAACTGAACTGCTTTGTGTGGTAGTGAGTTGCCTATCCTTGTAAGTGTTCAAGCACAGTTTAAGGTTTTGGATTAAAGAACTTCAGAGATCATTTAAACTCACGGATTTTATGCTTTCAATTCTAATTGTTATTTCAAGAGAGCTATGAGATGCTGGTATAGTGCCTAAGGCATTTGACTGCTAACCAGAAGGCTGGCGGTTCAAACCCACCAGCGACTCCTCAGAAGGAAGGTTGGACAATCTACTTCCGTAGAGATAGCGTCTTGGAAACCCAGTGAGGGGTTGCTATGAGTTGATTTGACTTGACAGCAATGAGTTTGTTTTTGTTTTATGAGATGCTTCCAAGTAATTTATTTACTTTAAATGCTTCCAAGTTTTATGTGGAAAATATCATTAAAGAAAGTTAGACATAATGTGTGTCCATAAATTTCCACGACTGTCTTTAGCTTGACGGAAGAGTTGGCTAAATTCTACTTACATTTCAAGTATCCTAAAAGAAATGAGTAGAAAGGAAAGAGATGTAGAATTGGATTTTTGTTTGTGTAGTTATACAAGTGCATTAAATATTTCAGATTATTTAAGCAACATGCCATTTTTTTAAATATAAAATGTGTATTATTATTGTTCAAGTAGGCCTTATGTTTGTGTTACTATTTTTTTATTTCTTTTGTCTTTGCTAAACAACAACAAAAAATATGACACATTACCTATATGTTTTTGGTGTATATTTAGTTTATCTGAAATGAGGTGTATATATAGTTTAAACAGTCAAAAATTTCTTGACCTAAAAATAAAGGGAAGTTGGGATTCCTCTCCCCTTATTTTCCTTAATGTTGTTCCACAGACAACACAAAGAATTTAGCACAATTCTTAACGTTTGGAGAATATACTAATGAAGCTTATGCCACAAAAATGCCTCTCTGTCCAATCAGATGGAGAGCTTCATGAGTGTATGGGTTAGACCTGTATTTCACTGTGGCTGTGTTTGTGATGGGCACATTGCAGGAGCATTATGCAGGAACTAAGAACACTAAGACAAGTATTGCCTATTTAGTAAATATCACAGTTTTTTTTTCTATTATTTATTTTTATTGTCTTTTGGATGAAAGTGTACAGAGCAAATTCGTTTTCTACACAGTAGTTCATACACATTTTGTTTCATGACATTGACCGCAATTCCCCACAATGTAACAACACTCTTCCCACTTCCTTCCTGTAGTTCTCTCTTCTCTGTGTCCTTCCCTCCTGCCCCTGCCATGCACTCCTGCCATGCCCTCCCCCCAGTTGTCTCCCTGTGTAAACACTGCCCTTCTGTTCTCCCACAACTGATCCCTCCAAGGAATGTATCTACCTGATGTAAATGTTCACCCCATATGCCTGTCTATTGTTTGGCTGGAAGCCACAGGAGTGATTTCAGTTCCAGACCTGAAGGGTAACTAGGGACCATAGTCTCAGGGGTCTCACCAGGCTCTATCAGACCAGCAATCATAGGTTTAATCTTCATGTGGACTGTTTTAATATAGAGCAGAATAAATTTTTCTATGATAAGAGAAGTTACCTATTTAGATCCATTTTAATCAGACTGTTGGAATGATCATTTTGTCGTTATATTATCTTTCTGCTGAAGAACCTAAATATCCAGTCTAAACCCCTTTCATAAATTTACCTTAGCTGTCTACTCTTACAACTGTTGTAATTAGGTTGATTATCTCATTATTTTCCCCACATTATCTTGCACATTCACACTGATGATTTATGCTATTTCCTGGCTTTAATGCTTTTTTTTGTTGCCTGTGATTCCAATCCTATCTTTTATTATGAAACTTCCTTTTAAGCCTAAATTAATCTTTCCTTTCTTTGAGCTCTAGGAAGAATTATAGTCTGCATAGTGCATTGTTTTTCATTTTGTTTACTCTGTTACGTCTGTGCAGTTTTACCTAGGCATGGTTGCTTTTTCTTTTCAATTTGATTTAAACTTCTTTAGGTCAAGAAATATTCTTTAGAATTCTTAGTATAACCAAAAAACCAAACCTGTTGCCATAGAGTCAATTCCAACTCATAGCAACCCTGTAGGACAGAGTACAACTTTCCCACAGGGTTTTCAAGACTGTAATTTTTACTGAAGCAGATTACCACATTTTTCTATTGCATAGAAGTTGGTGGCTTTGAACCACTGAGATTTTGGTTAGCAGCTGAGTGCTTAATCACTGTGGAACTAGAGCCCCTTATTTATAGTATGTTATTGTTGTTGTTGTTGTTATGTGCTGTCAAGTTGGACCCGACTCATAGTGTCCCCTACTTGGGTTTCCGAGGCAGTATCACACAGAAGTAGATTGCCCCATCTTCCTTCCGAGGAGTGGCTGGTGAATTTGAACCACCAGCCTTCTGGTTAGCAGTCAATATGAATGCTACCAGAGCTCCCACTTATAGTATAGGCTCCATATACTATATATATATCCCAGAGTTAGTTTTTTAAAGAAATGCTTTCAGTCTCAAGGAAATCTAGAAGAGTCTTCATTGCTGAGGGTATTTATCACAACTACCAATCCCATTTGTGCTTTGTTGGCACAATAGAGTTTGAGTTCAAATTCAAACAAGTATCTGAAAACTTGTGCTTGGTATTTTTAGCAAGAGAGAGTGTGAAAGGAGTTAAGTGCAGAACAATTAAAAGTTTTTTTTTTTTTCTGTAAAAGAAATATTCAATCTAGTGTTGTATTGGTATTACTAGGTTAATAAGGAAAGCTCTTTTCCTCCATAAGTAGTCTATTAGAATCATTAAAATAGAGTCTAGGAAAGACATTCATTGTGCCATGAGTCCATGAGCCTGAAATACTAGTTAATTAGATTAGATGAGACTAAATTAAATTAAACCACCTGGTTCTTATTTAGAACAAAATTAGTGGGCTAGAGTTGCATTGTATTTGCAGCATTGAATGCAACCCAGCTTTTGAAAATTCATTGTCACTGGTCTCTTCATTGGTACTGTTCTCTGGGATCACTTAACTTTGAGATTCCTTTGTCTCCATCTGTGATTTGACTTACTTTGTGCTCCCTAGTTGTCATTTTCTACTGTATTTCTGCTTAGCCTTCATTTCTTCCCCATCAGTTAAATTCACTCTGGTGTCATCCTTTGAGAGTCTGACACCAAAGTCCCCAATTTACAACTATGTATACTGAGATATATATTTGAGTGCCTCTCATTACCTCTGAGCCTCTCTGGACCTTTAGTTCTGCATTTGCAGCTATCTGATGATCTTATACACTGGTTGCTTCTGGTATAGTAATTTTTCAATAGACATGTAGTAAGTGATTGAGTGACTAAATAAATAAATGAATGAATTTGTGAATTTTCTGATGGCACTTCAAGTTCAGTATGATGAAAGTTGAATTATTTTCTTATTCAGCCATGTTCTTCTTCCTAGATTTCTCTCTTTTTTTCTGCTAAGGATCTAACATACCTCCAATTCACAGAGGCTACATCTAATAATATATATATATATATATATATTTCACAGACATTTTTAAGGAGTTTTACTTTATTAGAAGCTGGAGATATGAAAATGAATAAAATTTCTTATGTGGTTCAATTATTAAAAAGGAAACATATACTCATAGACAAGTACAATATATTGATAATCACCCAAGCCTAATCTTCTATCTATCTTTATTTTGTTAGTTAATGGCACTATCAATCACATAAATATCTGGACTGGAAATCTGGGAAGTATCCTTAATTTCTCCTTTTTTATGCATCAACTTAATCCTGTCAAACTTCTGACTATCTCTTACTTTCTTATTCTGGCATCCAAGTTTAGGGACTTCCCATCTTCCTCTTGAACTATTTATTTGGTTTCCTCCCTGCTTCTAGCACTAACTCTCACCTTATTTTGCAGTTTCCCAACTGTTACTCTGCAAGTTACTCAACACATATTTATTGAGTGTAGTAAATACTGGGAATTAAAAGTCTCCCATGATTCTTAGGTTTCCGGCTTGGATGACTTCTTTGATAATGTACTGTTGTTGTTGTTATATGCCATCGAGTCGGAGACAACTCATAGCGACCCCTCCTTGGGTTTCTGAGGTAGTATCACTAAGGAAGTAGATTGCCTAGCCTTCCTTCCTAGGAGTGCCTGGTGGGTTTGAACCGCCAGCCTTCTGGTTAGCAGTCAAATGCCTTAGGCACTATGCTACCAGAGCTCCTACTAGTTGATTGAAATAAAGAATGTGTAAGAAATGATTGGGGATGGTAGAAAGAGAGAGATAATTTAGTTTTGGACTTGCTAATTTTGAGTTACTTTGAGACATACAGGTAGAATTATTAAATAGGATATTTGATGTACAGGTCCCCAGGAGATACATCTATCTGACTGACATCTTTGTATCGATTGTAGTTGAATCTAATGAATGAGATTACACAACTATATATTGAGAAGTAAAGAGGGGAAAGGGCAGAGCCCTGGGGTACACCATTGTTTGAAGAGATATTTACAGCCTTTGACATTCTCATAATATTGTTTCCACATTTTAAGATGATGTCTAACCTCCTTTGTATTGCATACAAGACAATTTGCTAATGGAATAGCATCCCATCTTGACTGCTGGCCTCTCTTCTCATCCAGTTCTAAGCCACTCTACATATTGCCAAGGGCATAATTTTAAAAACTTGCAGATATAATTATGTCTTTCTCCTGTTTAAAATTCATGCCCCATCCATTGCCCAAAGTTAAATTAAAGACTTGATATTCTGGTATTTAATTAAAGCTTTTGTGACTAGCTAAGTTTCACACATTATCCTAAACTCTAGCCATATTGAATGACTTGCAATTTTCTGAGTATTTTTTTCCTTTTCTCAAATTCTTCCTTCACCTTTTCTGCCCATTGAACTCTAATCACTGAAACATTATTGCTGTCATGAAGGATAATAGATCAGTTCTCTAACACTCATGTAAGTTTGAGTTGTGAGAATAGTACATATTTGAGGCAAAAGAACACTCTGTTAGCCAGGGTCTTGGCCTTATATTCTCAATGCAGCCTTCTGATGAATTAAAAGGAACCACACTTCTTTTACTTCTCCAGCTTAACTTGCACACTAGAAGCTGGCCAAATAGTTTTCTTGTCCCATTTTCTTTGGTTCACATCCATATCTGGACCTTACCAGGCTAATGACCTGGAGAGTTATGGAAACATAAACTGAAGAATTTATTGTTGTTATGTGCTGTAGAGTCATCTCCAAATCATAGTGACCCCTCCTTGGGTTTCCGAGGCAGTATCTCTATGGAAGTAGATTGCCCAGTCTTCTGAGGAGTGGCTGGTGGGTTTGAACCGCCAACCCTTCAAGTATAAGAACCTCTTTTTCTCTTAAGCTGAGAGAAGAAATTACTTTGTCTCCCCCCACCCCCGGCTCACCCTGTTCCTGATATGCCTTTCAAAGGAGGATGTACAAGAGTGCAAGTTGGAGGGGTGAGGAGAAGAGGTCTCAGGCTTATTTTATTGTACCATCTGCATGGGAAGGAATAGAGAGAAAATTGGTCCAGAGGAAAGCAGTCCTATAACAGGGCTTTTCCTATAAAAGTCAGAGACTTATAACTAAAATTTTCATGGTTGAGCAAAAGATGAGAGAGACCATGCACATGTTTTCAAATAAATAATGACTGTCAGGCTGAGATTTCAGTCAGAATTGGAAATATGCTTAACAGTGTTCAGTGTAAGTGAGAAATGAGTAAATATAAGTGGAGTTGGTTGGTGAAAGAGAAAGAGACTAATATTTTTTAAGTATTTATTAATGCTACTACAAATTGAACTTATAAAAACATTATGATGGATACACAATTGCTAATATATAATATATGGAGAAGCATACTGAAGGCAGTTAACTGACTTAGCTGAAATTGCACAAGTAATAAGTTTTTTTTAAAAAAATAACAAACCATTGCCTTCCAGTCAATTCTGATATGAAACTACATATGTTTGACTCTTCAAAATTTATACTGTTTCTATTTGATTTTGTTGCAGTATTTCTACCATATGAAGACCCATATTGCTGGATTACTAGATGAATATTTT
>NW_006921776.1:278079-300557 GCF_000298275.1 Orycteropus afer afer
ATTTAATCAAATATAGATTCCTTTCTTCACTCTCTCTCCTCTTCTGCTAGTTCTCCTCACAGGGGAAGATCAGAGCTCTTTGAATTCTAGAATGTGGTCTTGTGTTTTATATTTTAGGACCAGTGATAAAAGGAGAAACTTGGCCAAACAAAAAGCTGAGGCTCAAAAGAGGCTTTATGGTCAAAGTTCAATAAAAAGACTCTTACCAGGTTCCTCAGACTGGGAACAGCAGAGACATCAATTGGAGAGGCGGAAAGAAGAGTTGGTATGAAAAATTTAACAAAGTACCCACAATTTGAATCATATGATTCATCTGTCAGGTTTTATTTGTAAAATTTCTTTATTTCTAGAAAGAGAGACTCGCTCAGGTACGAAAGCAAGTCTCAAAAGAAGAACATGAAAATCGGCATATGGGAAATTACAGGTAACTATGCTTTTATTTTTGTATAGATTGACGGGGTGAAGTGTCAAAGCAATTATTCTAAATTTTTAACTTTTGAGCTTCTTTAAGCACAATGTTTTTTTTTTTTTTGTCGTTGTTCAGAGAAATTGTATTTAGTTTAGTATCTTCCAGAAAGAAAAGGTAGTCAGCAAGTGTTTAGACTTGGGGGAGCTGCTGCTAGGTCGCCTCTGGGTGTTTGCAGTAGGTCTTTTCAGTTATCTGTCATGTGTGATATTTTGAGAAAGTGAAGACTCATGTCTCTTGTATCCTTTCTGATGATTCAGTGTGCTTGGTGTATTTTGTGTTAAGCTTAAATGCTTCAGGAACCAGACAGATAACAAAAATATGGGAAGGAGCCAGATATGATCAGATAAGAGGAGTGTGGCTCATGCTGGGAGCTCTGGTGAAGTGCCTAAGGCATTTGACTGCTAACCAGAGGGTTGGCGGTTCAAACCCACCTGCCACTCCTCAGAAGGGAGATTGGGCAATCTACTTCCCTAGAGATACCGCCTCAGAAACCCAAGGAGGGTTGCTATGAGTTGGGATCAACTCAATGGCAATGTTTTTTTTTTTTTATTTGTTTTGGTGGGTTGTGCTGAATTAGAACCTCCACAGGAACAAAAGAACACCTCTTAAGCTCCTTATGTTTTTAGAAACACTGTAATTCCTCCCAAGCTTTGACATTGATTCACCAAGATTAAGGAGGTTGTGGGGGCATAGAGCTGCTTGCTTTTCTGATATGACTGCCGTTCTTGGCCTTAACACGGTTCTAATGTGATAAGAAAACACTCATCCTGTACATACTGCCTGTACCCCAAGTGTCTCTAGCCTATGAGGCATGTTCTACCACCCAAAAGATACCAAGAGGACTAATACCTATATTCTTGTTTATTTCAGTAACCACATGAAGTCCAAAGCTCACAAATATCCCTCAGGACATGAACTCTTCCCTAGAAATTTATTTTCTCCAGTTTGATGCTATTGCCATTCTTCTCCAGTTGCTCCTCCAACCAAACCTTTATACTGTACCTTTTGGAGCTGCATTATTTAATATTTCTTTAGATAAGCCTTACATTTTGTGGGTAACAGATGGAAATTTATGAATTTCTTATAACTGTGTTCATCTTTATTTCTAGCATCTAGTGAAATGACTGCTGCAGATTAGGTAGTCAAGGGTTATCTATGTAGTCCTTAACTATTAAAACTATGATAACTTCTTTTAAACTTGGTTTGTCTGCTTTTATTGTAGGCGGATTTACCCTCCTGAAGATAAAACACTACTTGAAAAGTATGAAAATTTGTTGGCTGTTGCTTTTCAGACCTTTCTTTCAGGAAGAGCAGCTTCATTCCAGCGAGAACTCAATAATCCTTTGAAAAGGATGAAGGTAAGGGAGTGTTTGGGAGCTCTGGTAGCATAGTGCCTAAGGCACTTGACTGCTAACCAGAAGGCTGGCAGTTCAAACCCACCAGCCACTCCTTGGAAGGAAGGTTGGGCAATCTACTTCCATAGTGATACCGCCTCGGAAACCCAAGGAAGGGGTTCGACTCGATGGCACATAACAACAACAACAAGGGAGTGTTTATCTAGAAAAAAAAAAAATGAGGCCAGAAAACATGTCTTTAAAAGCAATCTACCCAAATTCTACATATAATAACAGTTTTACTTTTAAGATGCACTTTCCTCAGATTTTACATTCTAACAAGTTCCTAACATTTCATAAACTCAACCAAGTGATTTCATAAACAAGATGTTATCTTATAGGATAAATTATGGGGTAATTTTGCTATTGTGTTGTAATATCAATAAATTATAATAGGAATGTCATTACACAGCTGTGAATATGTAACTGCATAAGAAAGTCAATTGTATTAACCTAGTTATTTGTAATACAAACATAAAATAGTGTGAGGTTATTTGGATAGTAGCTAACATTATACAGTATTTTTGTCTTGGAACAGAGACCTGGCATATGAGAAGTCATTTTCTTTTTTTTTAAACCTGTGCATAGTAATCTGTTTACTTTAATAAAAGGTCTAACAATCTTCTTCAAAACTTAGTACCTTAAAACAAGAATCATTGAGGTATCCATTATTCCACAATCTTGACTAGGCTCAGCTGAGTGGTTCTGCTAGTCTTGCCTAGCAGAACGAATAGGTACATTCATTTGAAAACTCAGCTAAGGCTAGAAGTCCAATATGGCTTCACTGACATGTTTTGTGCCTCTAATGGTATGACTGGAACATTGTGGGGTTGGCTAGGCATCTCTTTCTCTCTCTATAGTCTCTCTAGCAGGGTAGCCAGAGTTCTTGATAATAGAGACTCAGAGCTCCAAAAGGGAGCATTTCTAGAGACAAGCCCCGGTGTGAAGTGTAAGTGCTTATTAACCCTCTGCTTGCATGATACTTGCTTCTATTTGTCAAGTAAGTTACATAATCAGAGTCAAAGTAAGTGGAAACATTGTAAGGGTTCGAATACTTGAGATGGGGGTAACTGGTGCTGTACTGAATAGAGTGCAACATTAGGTAAGCATATATGTGGGCTTGCTAAAATTGTATGTACCCTATATTACTGGAAATCTCTCTGCAATGATACCCCCAGTATCTCAGATACCCTGTTAATAATGCTGAGGGAGTCAATAATCGTAATAAAGCTAATACGGTTTTTCACTTGAATTCTACACTTTTGTTTTGTTTTCCTTTGGGCTCATGAATAATGCTGCAGTGAACACTGATGCACAAGCGCCTGTTTGAGTCCTCACTTTCATTGCCTTTGCATATAAAGCTAGAAGTGGAACTGTTGTGTCATATGGTAATTCTGTCTAACTTTTTGAGGAAATGCCGAAGTGTTTTCCACAGAAGCTATGCCATTTTATATTCCCAATAGCAATGCACCAGAGTTCCAGTATCTCCACATCCTTGCCAATACTTGTTATTTTCTTTTTTTTGTTAAATATATAATAGCCATCATAGTGGCTCTGAAGTAATATCTCATTGTGGTTTTGATTTTCATTTCACTAATGATGAATATGTTGAGCATTGTTTCATGTGTATTTTAAATGGTCATTGTTTTTAAAGAAATATTTATTCAAATCCTTTGTCCATTTTTTTGTTATTATGGTAAGTATATATGTAACAAAACATTTGAAATTTCAACAATCTTCACATGTGTATTTCAGTAACATTAATTATGCTCATTATGTTGTTTAACCATCATCTTGATACATTCCCAAATTTTACCATTGCCCTTGAAACTCCCTGTCCACTAAGCATTGGTCCCTCCTTTACTCCTTCCTCCCACCAACCCCTTTTAACCACTAATAAACTTTGTGCCTATTCTATGTATTTAATGTGAATGGAATCATACAATATTTGTCCTTTTGTGGCTGACTAATCCTCAATGTTAGCATAATGCTTTCAGAATTTATCCATGTGGTAGCATGTATTAGGACTTCGTCTCTCTTTGTGGCTGAGTACTATTCTGCTGCATTGGTATACAGTATTTGGTTTATCTGTACATCTGTTGATGCATGTTTAAACTGTTTCCACTTTCTGGGTATTGTGAACAGTGTAATGAACATTGGCGTACAAGCATCTTCTTCCTTTCAATTCTTTTGGGTATATATCCAGGAGTAGAATTGCTGGATCATATGATAACTCTGTGTTTAACTTTTTGAGGGACCACCAAACTGTTTTCCAGTGGCTGTACCATTTTGTAATTCCACTAGTAGTAGATGAGGGTTACTATTTTTCCACATCCTGGCCAACATCTGTTTTCCTTTTTTAAATCATAGCCATCTTAGTGTATATGAACTGATATCTCATTGTGGTTTTGATTTGCTTTGCCTAATGACTGATGACAATTTGAGTATCTTCTTTGGTGAAATGTCTATTCAAGTCCTTTGCCCATTTTTGATTGAGTTGCTTGTCATTTTGTTGTTGAATTGTTGTAGTTCTTTATATATTTTTGAATATGAAATCTTCATCTGATATATCGAAATACTTTTTTTGTTCTGTAGATTATTTTTTTCACTTTCTTGATAATATCCTTTGATTCACAGAAGTTTTTGATTTGATGAAGTCTAGTTTATCTGTTTTGTCTAGTTGCTCATGTTTGCATGTTTGCCATATGCAAGATCCTGAAGGTTTACATCTAGATTTTCTTCTAAGAGCTTTATAATTTTGGCTCTTATGGTTTGAATTCTACACTTTTGTTTGTTTTCATTTTGGCTCTTGTGAATAATGCTGCAGTGAACAGTGATGCACAAGTACCTGTTTGAGTCCCTGCTAGAGTAGAATTTTCAGTTAAATATTGTATATGGTGTGAGTTACAGGCCCAACTTAATTCTTCTGCATGTGGAAATCCAATTGTCCTAGCACTGTTTGTGGAACAGACTATTCTTTCCCCATTGTATGGACTTGGCACCCTTGTCAAAAATCAGTTGACCATAAATATATAGGTTTATTTCTGAACTCTCAATTCTCTTCCATTGGTCTATATAGCTCTCTTTATACCAGTACCACATCGTTTTGATTACTGTAAGTTTGTATTAAGTTTTGGACTCAGGACGTGTGTCTTCCTATCTTGATCTTGTTTTTCAAGGTTGTTTTTGCTGTCCAAGTCCACTTGCAATTCTATGTGGATTTAAGGGTCAGCTTTTGGTGTAGTGCCTAAGGCATTTGACTGGTAACCAGAAGGCTGGTGGTTCAAACCTACCAGCCACTCCTCGAAAGGAAGGCTGGGCAATCTACTTCTGTAGTGATACCACCTCGGAAACCCAAGGAGGGGTCGCTATGAGTCGGATCCGACTCAATGGGAGTGAGATTTTCTATTTCTGCAAAAAAAAATGGATGTTGTAATTTTGATAGAAATTGTATTGAATCTGTAGATTGTTTCAGGAAGCATTGTTATCCAAACAATATGAAGTCTTCAAATCTGTGAATATGAGATGTCTTTCCATTTATTTAAGTCTTCTTTAATTTATTTCAGCCATGTTTTATAGTTGTCAGTGTGCACATCTTTCACCTCCATGGTTAAATTTATTCCTAGATATTTTATTCTGTTATATGTTATTGCAAATAGGACTTTTCCTTAATTTTATTCTCTTATTGTTCATTGCTAGATTGTGTGTATATATATATGTATTTTAATTGTACCCTGAATTTATTCATTAACTCTAATAACTTTCTTGTATATTCTTTGGGATTTTCTATATAAAAAATCATGTCATCTGTTAATATTTTATTTATTATTTTCTGATTAGATTCCTTTATTTCTTCCTCTTGCCTCATTGCTAGAATATTCAGTATAGTAGTACAGTGTTGAATGGCAGTGGTGAAAGTGGGTATCCTTGTCCTGTCAGTCTCTCAACAACATTGAATATGATGTTAGCCATGGATCTTTTAAAAAATACTTTTTATCATTTAATTCATTTCTCTTTCATTGCTAGTTTATTGAATGTTTTTCTCATGAAAAACCAAAAAAAACCAAAACTCACTACCGTTGAGTCTTATCTGGCTCATAGCGACCCCTTCTTGGGTTTCCAAGGCAGTATCACTACAGAAGTAAATTGCCCCACCTTCCTTCCAAGGAGTGGCTAGTGGGTTTGTACTGCCAACCTTCTGATTAGCAGTCAGATGCCTTAGGCACTATGCCACCAGAGCAAGGATGTTGGAATCTGTCAAGGTCTCTTCTGCCTGAACTGACATGGCGATCTGTTGCTGTTCTGTTGCTCTATTAATGTGCTGTATTATATTGATTGATTTTCTAATGTTAAGCCACCTTTGAATTCTTAGGATAAATCCCACTTGGTGGTGGTGTATAATCCTTTTAATATGCTCTGGATTTAGTTTGCTAGTGTTTTGCTGAGGATATTTGCATGTATATCATATGGGATATTAGTCTGTAATTTTCTTTCTTGTAGTGTCATTTTTAACTGGCTTCATTATCAGGGTAATGCTGGCTTCGTAGAATAAGTGAGAAAGTGTTCCCTGTCTTCTAGTTTTTTAGAAGAGTATGGGAAAGAGTGTTGTTAATTCTTTAAATGCTTAGTAGAATTCACCAGTGAAGCTGTCTGGTTCTGGGCTTTTCTTTGTTAGGAGGTATTTGAGTACTGATTAGTCTCCTTACTTTTTGTAGATATGTTTAGATTTTCTATCTCTGCTTGAGTAAAATTAGGTAATTTGTATGTTTGTTTATATATTTTGTCCATTTCATCCATATTATCTAATTTGTTGGTGTACAATTGTTCATAGTATTTTCTTATAATCCTTTTTTGTTTGTGTATTATCAATAGTAATGTCCTCACCTTCATTTCTGATCATTTGCATCTTCTTTCTTTTTTCTTTTTCAGTTTAAGTTTGTTGATTTTATTGATATGTGTAAATAACTAAATATTGGTTTAATTGTTTTTCTATTCTATATTTTGTTTATTTTAACTCTAAACTGTATTGCTTCTGCTATCTTTGGTCTTAGTTTGCTCCTCTTTTATAATAGCATAAGGAGTAAAGTTAGGTAATTGTTTTGAGATTTTTCTATTATTATTTTTAAATACAGATATTTACAGGTATAAATTTTCCTCTAGGCAATGATTTTGCTTCATTCCATAGGTTTCATATGCTGAGGTTTCATTTTTTTTCCTCTATAAGTATTTTCTTATTTCTTTTTGTGATGTTTTTTTCTTTTACTCATTAGTGTAATAGTGTGTTTGACTTACACATATTTGTGAATTTTCCAGTTTTCCTTCTGTTATTGATTTTTAGTTTCATTTTATTGTTGTCAGAGACTATCCTTTGTATGATTTGTAAGGAATGACTTATGTCTGTCATTTTTCTAGTTGTTTTCTATGTGTTTCATACCCTTTTTTTCCCCTAATTTCCTCTCATACAGACTTATTTTTAGTTGATTTTTTTAGTGGATAATTTTGATTTCCTTCCATTTCTTTCTGTGTGTAATATTTTTCTTTTTTGTTCCTCAGTTGATGATTTCAATTGTCCTTTCTTCAAGTTTACTTTTCCTTTCTTCTGCCAGCTGAAATCTCCTACTGAGCTGCTCTAGTGAATTTTTCATTTAAAAGTTATTATACTTTTTAGGTCCAGAATTTCTGTTTTGGTCCTTTTTATGATTTCTATCTCTATTGATATGCAAATTTTCTTCATGCATCTTATTCTTTTTATCTTCCAGTTCTCTGTGCATGTTTTTTTTTAGCTTTTGATTATATTTGATACAGTTCTTTCCAAGTATTTGTCTAGTAAGTCTGTTGTTTGTGCTTCCCCATGGATAATTTGTCACTTAATTTGGTGCTCATGTTTCATCTTTTTTGTATGACTTGTGACTTTTGTTAAAAACTGCAGGTTTGAATATTACAATGTGATAACTCTGGAAGTCAGATTCTCTACCTTCCCCAAGGGTTGCTGTTTTTTTTTTAAATGTTGAAGGCTGTAGTAGTGCATTTGTTTAGTGTCTCTGCTAAGTATTTTTGCAAAGACTACCTGTTGGTCATATGTGGTTATTGAAGTCTCTGCTCTTTAGCTTGTATTTTCACAGAGATTTCTTGAATGGCAGAGGTAAAACACACACAGACACACACACACAAACCAATTAGAAAAAAAAAAAAAATAGACAAAGCCAAAGCAAAACCAAATAACCACTTCTCTCAGTCTTTGCAGATTGACTCTTTGCTCTGATATTCCTCCAACAGTTAGCTAGATTTGCACTGAGCCTAAAGATCAGCCCAAGGTGAAAATGTAGAATTTTCTCAGATATTTTCTGAGTATACATCCTTCCTTGGACAAGAGTTTGGCTTTCTAAGTACTCCCATATGCATGGATGTTTTCAAATATCCTAATTTTTCAAAGATACTCTTTCTATGACTCTCCTTCCAGTCTTCAGGCATCTATTTTTATGTCTCAGTTGTAGATTTTACCATAGCTACATAGGGTTACAGTGTTTGGGCAGTGGTTGGTGCTTTTCTACCCTGTGTGAGTTCTGAGACAGGCAAGACAGAGACCAGCACCTTGTGTCAGTCCTTCAGGTTGCCTCACAATAATTTGCAAATAAAGTTTGCTCTTCTTCTTCTGGAGCCAGGTATCAGGGACCCTTTCTGGGAATGTGGGTTGTCACCGCTTTAAGACTGCCACCAAGTCAGAGAGATGATGGAACATGGCCAAGCTGACAGTTCTGTAAAACTTTCCTACGAATGTGAAGTCATGTTTTTCTTGAGTAAATCTTCAGTTGGTTGCTGCAATCTGATGTCCAGAGTTTTGACAAAGTTGGTTATCCCAGGCTCTGCTTGTTTATTGGTGTTTTTTTTTTGGCAAGATGGGAGTGTGGAGCTGCTTATGATACCCTCTTGCTGATCACTTATTAATTTTTTTTTTTAAGGAGGAAGATATTTTGGATCTTCTGGAACAATGTGAAATTGATGACGAAAAGTTGATGGGCAAAACTACCAAGTCTCGAGGACCAAAGGTGCAGTATCACTATCTTCCTGGATATCAAAGTAGATGCTACTAAATACAATTGTTTTTACATTAATAATGATCACTGTAAGAATGACTGATGCTCTTTTAAGGAATTGTAAGGAATATGCTATATAATATATCTGTGTCCAGTACAGATATATTTGGGAAGATGATGAAGTTGTGTTTCACTTTGTTAATTCTCTTAATTTTGTTTTGTTTTACCCTAATGCTAATGAAGGCCATATGAGTCAGGACCCAAAGGGACCTAAAGCTAGTACCCTTATTCTAAATTCAGTATTAAGTTTTCCTTATATCTCACAATCATCAAAGAAGTATGTCCAAAAAAAAAAAAAAACAACCCAAACTCAGTGCCATCGAGTTGGATCCAACTCATAGTGACCCCACTTTGGGTTTTCAAGGTGGTATCACTACAGAAGTAGATTGCCCAATCTTCATTCCAAGGAGTGGCTGGTGGGTTTGAACCACAAGCCTTCTGGTTAGCACTCAAATGCCTTAGGCAGTATGCCACCAGATTATATATAAGGCAAATGATGAATATAGAGATCTTAACTGGTAACCCCATTTTTGCTGAGTCAACAACTTGATCTTGTGTTAAATTATGTTCCATTCCTAAATAAATAGAAAGATATTATACAGGTACATATGGGTGGGTATTGGCTTTACCAAGGAGCTCTGGTAGCATAGTGCCTAAGGCACTTGACTGCTCACCAGAAGGCTGGCGGTTCAAACCCACCAGCCACTCCTTGGAAGGAAGGTTGGGCAATCCTACTTCCGTAGTGATACTGCCTCAGAAACCCAAGGAGGGGTCACTATGAGTCGGGGCCAACTCGACGGCAAACAACAACAACAACAACAACAAATTGGCTTTACCTACATCTGTTCTGTGTGGATGACATCCAGTTGTTCTTATATTACATGTCAAATCCTTGCTAGCAGTGTAGAAAAGAGTTGGCTTTATAATATTTCGGAAACTTTTTCCATTCTATTTCTTTTACTTTACATTTCAGTAATACTAAGTCTCTCTATGTCCTTAGATACATCATGCTGTGTCATGGCTTTATGCTTTTCCATGTTTCTGAAATGCCTGCTTTTAAAAAAAACATTGATTGATTGTTTAATTGATAGGAGATGCACTACTCATCCACCTGAACCGTTGCTGTCTTTATGAAAACTTTCCTTACTCTCCCACTTAGACTTAGATTTTCCTTCCCCTCCTTATCCTACTGTAACATAAATAACAGTTCTGTAGAGTAGTTGTGACAATTGTTTGCATTAATGGGAGATTGTAAGATTCCTAAACTAGAGAATGTATTTTAATCTTTGCATCACTGGCATCTAGAACATCATTTGATACATAGCAAGATCAGAAAAAAACTATTAGCTAAATTTGTTGAAGACAGTTTCTGTTCTCAGGGACCTCATTCGTTAATGGAAAGCTGATAAGTACCCCAAAATTGAGGATATATTGTGGAAAGTACTACACTAAATTGAGTGTAAACTGTCAATTTGTCATAATGTGGCAGATTGCATGTTGCTATAGTGCTGGAAGCTATGCCGTTGGTGTTTTAAATGCCAGCCATGTTACTCCTGGTAGATGGCTTTCAGTCTAGTTTCTAGACTAAGACACATTAGAAAGAAGGTCCTGTAATAATGTTTCAAGGACCTTCATTTGCTAATGTGGCATGACTCAAAGTCAGAAGTAATAGCTGTAAATATCCATTAGTAATTGGAACATGGAGTATACCAAGTATAAATCAAGGAAAGTTGGTGATCATCAAAAATAAAATGTAATGCTTGAAGAACAATATCTTAGGTATTACTGAGCTGAAATGGACTAGTATTGGCCATTTTGAATCTGAAAAATCATGTGATCTATTATGCCAGAAACATGTTGAAGAGGAACAGTGTTGCATTTATTGTTAAAAAAAAATTCAATATGTATCATGAAGTAGGAGGTTAATATACATATGCCTACCAGGAAGACAAGTTAATATGAGTATTATTCAAATTTATGCACCAACCACAAACGCCAAGGGTGAATAAATTGAAGAGTTTTTCTACTGTTGCAGTCTGCAATTGATCAAATGTGTATTCAAGATGTACTGATACTTATTGGTGATTGGAATGAGAAAGTTGAAAAAACAAAAAACAAGTAACAGTTGTTGGAAAATATGGCCTTGGTGATAGAAACAACACTGGCGATCACATGATAGAATTATGTGAAACTAATGACAAACTCAATGGAAATACCTTTTCCAACAATATAGTTGATGACTGTACATATGAACATTGTCTGAAAGATTTAACAGGAATCAAATAGACTATATCTATTGAAAGAAATGATGGAAAAACTCAATATTATGTTAAGACAAAGCCAGGGGCCAACTGTGGAGCAGACTATCATGTGCATCATCATGTGCAAGCTCAAGTTGAAGGTGAACCAAATCAAAGCAGGTCCACAATAAAGCATGACCTCAAAGACATTTCGGAACCCTCTGAAGAATAGATTTCACAACTGAACACTAATGACCAGAGGCCAGAAGAATTGTGGGAAGACATCAAGGACATCATATATGATGAAAGTAAAAGGTCATTGAAAAGACTGGAAAGAAGGAAAAACAAAGTAGATGTCAGAAGAGACTCTAAAACTTGCTCCAAATTGCAGAGTAGGTAAAGTGAACTAAAGAAACCATGAATTAAAAGAGCATAACAAAAGATTTTCAAAGGGTGGCTTGGGAAGAAAATGTAAAGTATTATAATTAAAAACCTGGAGTTACAACATTGAAAGAGAGGGGCATGATTGACATTTCTCAAATTGAAACAATGAAAGAGAAAATTGAGTTGTAATACTGAAGAATTCCATAGGCAAAAAAATTGAATGATGCAGAAAGCATCAAAACAAGATGGAAGGAATATACAGTCACTGTACAAAAAATAATTGGTTGACACTCAACCATTTCAGGAGGTAGCATATAATGAAGAATTGCTAGTACTAAAGGAAGGATTCCAAGTTGCACCCAAGGCATTGATGAAAAACAAGGCTCTAGGAATTGATAGAATATCAATTGGAGATACTTCAACAAATGGATGCAACACTGCAAGCACTTACTTATCTGGAAGACATCATATTCATGCCCATTCCAAAGAAAGGTGATCAAACTAAATGTTTGCAATTATCAACAATATCATTAATAACACATCATAGCAAAACAAAATTTTGCTGAAGATAATTAAAAAACAAATGAAGCCAAACATTGACAGGGAACTACCAAAAGCTAAAGGTGGATTCAGAAGAAGAAGTGGAATAAGGGATATCACTGTTGTGGTAAGGTGGATCTTGACAATAAGCAGAGAATACCAGAAATATGTTTTCCTGTGTTTTTTCAACTATGTGAAGGGATTTGACTATGAACATCAAATTATAGATAACATTACAAAGGTGGGATTCCAGAACATTTAATTGTATTCATATGGTACCTGTACATAGACTAAAAGGCAGTTGTTTGAACAGAAAAAGATGACATTTCATGTTTCACAATTGCAAAAGGTGTGCAGCAGGGTTATATCTTTTCACCTTACTTATTCAATCTGTTTGCTGGACAAATAATCCAAAAAACTATAGTATATAAAACAGAATGTGGCATGAGGATTAGAAGAGTCATTTACAACCTAAGAAGTCCAGATGACACAATTTTTACATTTACTTTTTACATTTGCTGTAAATGAAGATGACTTGAAGCACTTATTGATCAAGGCCAAAGACAACAGCCTTCAGTATGGATTACACCTGAACCTGAAGAAAACAAAAGTCCTTACAATTGGACAATAAATAGCATCATGATAATAAGGAAGAATTTGATTGTCAGTGATTTCATTTTACTTAGATCAACAATCAATGTCCATAGAAGCAGAAGTTAAAAAAATCAAATGATGTATTGCATTGGTCAAATCTGCTTCAAAAGAACTCTTTAAAGTTTTAATAAACAAAGATGTCACTTCATTTATTAAAACTTAAAACAAAGTGACATCTTTGTTTATTAAACAGAGGTGCATCTGACCCAAGCCATGGTCCTTTCAAATGCTTCACTTGGATGCAAAAGCTGGACAGTGAAAAAGGAAGACAGAAGAAGAAGAAGAAGAAGACCTTTGAACTGTGACACTGGTAAAAAAAAAAATATTGAATATATTGTGGATTGCCAAAAAGAATAAAAAATCAGTTTTATGAGAAATACAACCAGAATGCTACTTAAAAGTGAAGATGGCAAGACTTTGACTTGCTTCCTTTGGACATGTCATCAGGAAGGACCAATCACTAGAAAAAAACTTCATGACTGGTAGGCAGTGAAAGCAGGGAAACCATCAACTAGACCAATTGACACAATAGCCAATGGACTCAAACATGTCAACATTTATGAAGATGGCACAGGACTAAGTAACATTTTGTTCTGTTATTCATAAGGTCACTGTGAATTAGTGCTTACTCGATGGCATCTAACAACAACACACACACAAAAGTGTTGCAACAGCATAGAGAAGAAAGAGATTGGTAAAATGTGAGTGACTTCATAAAGGCAGTTCCATTTTTAAGAAGGGTGGAAGGAGCTCTGGTAGCACAGTGCCTAAGGTATCTGAGTGCTAACTGGAAAGTTGGTGGTTCAAATCCACCAGCCACTCCACAGAAGCAAGATTGGGCAATATACTTCCATAAAGATTTCCTGCCTTGGAAACCCAGTGGAGGTCACTGTGAGTTGGAATAAACTTGAAGGCAGTGGGTTTTGTTTTTTTTTTTTTGGAAGGACATGAGGAATACAGGTAATATGAAAGGCAAAGATATGGAGGTGTGATATTGCATATGGTGTTGTAAGAACAGTGAAGAGTTTGGTATGATTCAAGTGTAGGGTTTTTGGAGAAGGAAATTGTGCAAGATGAGCTTGGTGACATATAAGTGTCTGGTGGAGACTAGAGACCTTGGAAGTCAGATGCTGTTCCTCTAAATTATGTATTTTATATTGATGTGTTGTAAGATGGTATTGATAATTCCTTTAGAATAAAAATATTTAAAATGAAATACCCTTGTGAGTCACTGCTCTTCTTTGGAAAACATTGGGAAGTGTCTATCATTTTTTTAATTATTGTATTTCAGTGAGCCATATATGAGGCAGCCTGGGGGCACAATGTGCATGGCACAGTGGCAAATGCAAAGGCCTTACGATAGGCTTAAATTGTTTTATATTGTCTTCTGTTTTATCATATAGGGCTTATTATTCAAACATAACCTCTCGGAGGGCATAATCTATATTGTATATATTATATTTTCTAACTTTTATTATCCTCCACAAGTAATAGGAACTAACTATGTTATTTCTGAAATGAAATGAACTTGGATATTTCTTGTAGTTGTTTTTCAGTAATATACCAGACAGTGTTTCACTGTTATTCATAAGGTTTTCACTGGCCAATTCTTTGAGAAGTGGATGGCCCCTGCCTTCTTCCAAGTCTTAGTCTGGAGACTCCAGTGAAACCTGTCTACTGTGGGTGACCCAGCTGGTATTTGAAATACTGGTGGCGTAGCCTCCAACCTCACAGCAACATGCAAGCCACCACAGTATGACAAACTGATAGATGAGTTGTTTAAAAAACCAGTTGCTGTGGAGTTGACTCCAACTAATGTCAACTCCATGTGTGTCAGAGTAAACCTGTGAACGATAGAAATTTTTCAGTAGATTACCAAGTCTTTGTTTCAAGGTGCCTCTGGGTTGAGTTGAACCTTGAATCTTTTGGATAGTGGTCAAACATGTTAACCTTTAGCACCAGCTAGGGACTCCTGTAGTTGTTAAGGCCAGCAGCATTTTAAAGTGGTCATCGATACATAAGAAGCTAAAGTAGAGGCATTTTTAAAATTAAATTTTGACTTTGTTTACCATGGATCTGGAGTGAGCTAAACTTCAAAGCTGCCCTTCTCTTTTAGGGATGATATCACATACTGACATTGATTTGCACTTGTTTTATAGGTAGAAGAATAATTAGAGATAATCAAGGTTAAATGACATTTGTATTAGGAAAATTATTGCAGCTATACAGTTTACTTATTTGAGAATCTAAAGAATATCTATTAGCTACATAAATAATAAATACCACATAAAGTATTAGCAATGGTTTGTTTCTTAAGCTGTATGGTAGGTACATGCTTATTGGGTTTTATTACTCTTCATATCATTCATATATACTTTATATATGACCTATTTTGTGATAACATTGGGCATAAAGTATGTAGTAGTGTGCTTGTTTCATAACTCAATGCTCATTTATGAACTCCATTTTGTAGTTAAGGCACTGTTTAGAGTTTATGCCGCTGTGATTTGTTAATTATTGTTTGAACAATGTATGGGTCAACAAGTCCCAAATGCATATATATGACACAAAGCCTCAGCTATCCGTTTCCCCTTGTGATTCTTTATAGGGTCGAATAACTCATTATGTAGTCAAGCTCCTTAAGAAACCTTAAAGCTGTTTGCCTACATGAAGGAGGCACTACTAGCAAGCCTGATTGTGCCACTGTTTCTTCTGGGTATGCTAAACTTCTGAAGAAACATCCTTCCTCTAGAATTCTTATTCCCCAAGACTGTCAAAATGTTTGATGATTGTGGTACTGGTAAATGTTTTTATGCATATCTTTTTGAACATTGTTAGTGCTCAGTAAATATTAGACCATCAAAAGGAGAACATACTTTTAAACACAAGTTGGTTCCTTAGTGTATTAAATTACTATCCTGCTTTTTTTTTTTTTTCAGCCTGTGCAAAGGCTATAACTTCAAGAAGACTATACTTTGGCTTACAGTGTATTCTAGGCACCTCATGAAATGCTATTTCTTTCTTTTTATCTCTAAACCTACACAGTTACACTAGAAGATATACCTTCTTTCAGTGAAATCCCATGGTACCCAGTGATTTCACTATGATGGATGATAACATCAAAAAACTTTTGTTTGATTTAACAGAGAACAAGCATCTAGTATACAACTGCAGGAATCTCTCCCAGCAGGAATAGGTGGCATATGGTGTGTGTAATAAATAGTCTTGTAAAAAGACTAACTTATAAAACTGTCTTGTTCTCAGTTACATACAGTCTTTCTGAAGTAAAGCTGTCCCTCTTCTCTTCTCTCCCTTCAGCTGGCATCAGGGGAAACACATTGATTAGAAGTAATTCTAATAGAGCTATTGGAAGATAATATGATATTTTGAATCTTCACAGTTTTATCCCTCTACATGGTACCTACATGCTAAAGAAAATACTATACTGATCTTCACATTGTATGCCTAATATTTTCTGTAGCACAAACAACAAAGAGCAATGTTGCTTGGTAGTGGCCAGAGCATATGCATCAGAATTAAGAATTCTTTGAGAAAAGATACCAGTTGTTCATAACAAATTTAGAAATTGAATAATTACCTGAATTTTTTATTTATAAAAATATCCATGTGAGGCTTACAGGCTCTGTTTTAAGATGTTTTAAGCTTTTATATAAAGTGCTTTTCAACTTTTTCTTATTCTTCCTTCTCTCTCTCTTACACACACACACACACACACACACTTATTAAGTGACTGGATTATTAATGAGACAACAAAAGGTATACTTCTGAGTCTAGATGAGTTAATTTCTCTTTATGGAATGAAGAAAAGCTGATTATGTATATTTATAAATTAATACATTTGTGTATTTTCATCTCAATTATTTTTACCTTACCTTGCTAGTCTTTGTGGATATTCTGGTCATTTATTCCAGTCTTTTTTGCTATTTTTACAAAAATATTGAAAATGCAATAGTTTCAGTATAATTTCAATAGCAGCACCATTTACCTCATCATGGCTGAACTATATCATTTGAGAAAGATTGTTTTGCCGAAACAGAAGATTTAGTGAAGAGGCTAAGTAGCACGGTAGCTATGTATTTTTTGGGATTGGGGGTTACCAGCCTTCAAAAGGCAACTAGCATGAGAGGGAAATTAAAAGTAATAATTGATCTCATTCATAAACTTTTTATTTTGGAATTCTAACCAAAGAACATATTCCCCTCTATTCTAGCCTCTGTCTTCAATGCCTGAGAGTACTGATGTATTGAAAAGACAGAGGTACTACAGCAGTGACAGCAGTTATGACAGTAGCAGGAGCTGTTCAGAATCTGATGAAAATGAAAAAGAAGACTATCAAAATAAGAAAACAGAAAAGCAAGTTACATATAATCTTAAAAACTCCAACCACTTCAAATTAATCCAGCAATCTAGTAAGTTAATTATTTCTTATTTGTTTACAAAGAATTAAAAACCAAACCAAGTTCACTGCCATCCAGTCGATTCTGATTCCACTCATAGCGACCCTCCTTGGGTTTCCGAAGGGGTATCTCGACAGAAGTAGATTGTCCAGTCTTCCTTCTGAGGAGTGGCTGGTGGGTTTGAACCGCCAGCCTTCTGGTTAGTAGTCAAATGCCTTAGGCACTATGCCACCAGAGCTCCCTATAAAGAATTATGGAACTTGAATTATTAAAGTCAATAAAAGCACTTTGGGCCTATGTATACCCTTCTTGTGTATGAAGAATCTGAACTCTATCTCACTTCCTTCCCTAACCTGATGAAGGCATATACCTCATTGCCTTTCAGATTCTCCAAATGGAAAATGAAAGGGTTGAATTAAGAATGTTGATAGTCCATTCTTCTGTATATCACGCTTTTGTTAAGAGTTAAATTCTTATATGAGTTTTATAAAGTTAAAAAGGAATCTGTCTCATGGCCTATCTGCTGGTTATATTCTCTTTCATGCAAGTGTGTTCTTTTTCCATCCTTCTCCACCCATTTTGCTTTAAGGTATCACTTATATATATTATTTTCATGTATATCTCTCTATGCATTTGATTTGACTGTGACCCACCAGCTATGAAATAGTTGAAGTTTTGTTTCCTCTCTTTTTCATCCTGGGTGACCATTTAAAGTTAGAGCTTTTGGTACACAGACAGGAAGTATTCAGGAAAACAGCCAACCATCCTTTCTCCTTCCTCTTTCTCTCTTTCTACCTTTATTTATTTTCACAATTTTTTCTCTTTTCTTTCATCTCATTCTTTCTTCAACTCTTAAATGTTTAATCTTATATCCATGATTTTGTTCTATCCCCAAATATCCAGTATAGGATTGTTGTTTGCTCAGGCTTAGTATGACACCTTGTCGAGACACTGCCTGAAATTCAGAATTTTTCTTAATTCCTATCTCTTATCTCTATTTGGCCTGTGCGCTGTTGTCTTAGGGTTCCTCTAAAGAGACTGGTTCAATAATGCAATAAACAAAATTGTGCACCCTTTTTTTTTCTTTTTATCTCCAGCAATGGTTTAATAACTTAACTTCCCTGATAATGTTTATATTTAAAACTAGTCTTCTACTCTTATAATAATTTTGTATTTAAACTTCATTTGGAAAATATTCAGCATTTTCTTCTTATTTATTTATCCTGGGACTTAAGTTCTATAACTTACCTGTTTAGCCTGACCATTCTCTTGACTACTTTCTCTCTTCTTCTGAATTCTTCTGTTAGAGATTTAGTCTCAAAACTATGTACAGATTATATCAATAATACCCAGGAAAGTGGATGGCATTATGATATTAGAGAGAGAAAGGATATTGGGACCAGACAGGTCAGGATTTAAACCTGAGCTTGGCTACTTTCTTGCTGTGTGACCTGTGAGCTTCAATTTCTTCATTCATAAAAGTTGGAAGTAGGAAAGGCAACAACTATTCCTACTTTGAGGGTTTCTGTGAGGATCAAGATAGAGTACAGCACCTAGCATAATGGCTGACACATAGAAGGTACACCATAAAAGTTATTCTTTCTTCTGTTTCTCTTTTGTCATATTTCTTGAACATAACATTAAAGTATTAGTAAAGAAAAATGTGTAAGTATTGTTCTCATGATAACCATTCTTCATATATCATAGGAGTATGTTCATTTCAAACTCATATTCTCATGATGATGTGTATGCTTTGCATTTATTATCATTCTGGTTACATCATTAGTCTGTATAGGCCCAATATAGGGGGAAACTACTGCTAACACTACTGCTCTGCTGTCCTTCTTCTCCATTGTCGATAGGCTCAATGAGACGGTCAGTCAGCTGCCCTCGGTCCATCTCTGCTCAGTCACCTTCCAGTGGGGACAACCGCCCCTTTTCTGCTCAACAAGTGTTATCCCGGCCAACTTCGGGGGCCCGGTCACATTCTCTAAACCGTGCTTCCTCTTACACAAAGCACCTGCCTCAAAGTAATGATGCCAACTGTACTAACTCTCAGGTGGTAAGTCATTTATTTTGCTCTCTTAAGATTACAAGAAGCACTCTACTCAGAAATTAGGCAGTGAAAGGGAGAAGCTGGAAGGAGGCCATTGTGGTGCTGGCTGGTCTAAAATAAAGGGAAGAGTGTGACTTGACATCTGGTACCTGTAACATAGCTAGGATGGCTAGGGCTGAGCTGACCAGAACCCAGCCAAATGAAGAGGAAGATGTTTCACACTGAGCTGGTGTTAAGTTGCTGTACTTTGATGGCTTGAGCTGGGCTGGTTTGCTTATTTATGGATGCAGATGCCCAAGTTCCAAACAGAACAGAAAATTCTTCGGAGAGAAAGAAACATGCTTATATCCTCAGAGTACTGCTTTGATAGGGATGGGAGAATTGGAAATTGGCCATTTAAAATGGGGGGAGATAAAGGCATGAAGTGGCTGGCTTACATGCTTTCATGGGTGTGGTTATTCTTCAACTGCTTGTGGAGGGGATGTTAATTTTTGAAGTATAAAAGGGATAATGACTAGAAAAACCAGGTAGTGACCTGTGGTAAAGTAAATTACATGGTATGGCTTTTCTAGCCATAGTCTTTGTAACTCCCACCAGATTACTGGGTGTTGTTGTTAGGTGCTGTCAAGTTGTCTCCGACTCATAGCAACTCTGTGCATAGCAGAAGGAAACACTGTCTGGTCCTGTGCCAGCCCCACGACCCTTGCTATACCTGAACCCATCATTATAGCCACTGTGTCACTCCATCTTGTTGAGGGCCTTCCCCTTTTTTGTTGACTCTCCACTTTACCAAATGTGATATCCTTCTCCAGGGAGTGCTCCCTTCTTACAACATGACCAAAGTAGGTGAGACAAAGTCTGGCCATTCTCGTTTCCAAGGAGCATTCTGGGTGCATTTCTTCCAGGACAGATTTGTTAGTTCTTTTAGCAGTCCTTGGCAATTTTCCATTGCCTCTTGCCACAGATGTAGTCAATCTGATTCCTGTATACTCCATCTGGTGAAGTCCAAGTGTATAGCCACTGTTTGTGTTATTGAGAAAAGGTATTTGCAATGAATAAGTAATTAGTCTTGCAAAATTCTATGATGCCATCTCCAGTGCTATTTCTATCACTGAGGCCATATTTTCCAACTTCCGACTATTCTTCTTTGTTTCCAACTTTTGCATTCCAATCACCAGTGATGATCAGCACATCTTATTGCATGTTCAGTCAATTCCAGATTGCAGAAGTTGGTTAAAAGCTTCAATTTCCTCATCTTTGGCTGGGTGGGACCATGCAATTTAAACTTCTGATTGTTAAAGTTATCCACCTGGGGTATTTCTGTTAGAGCAATAGGTAGTAATCTTCTGGGAAGTTCACCCTCTCTCAGGTGTGTAGAATTCTGATGTTGGGATTAGTTAGTTTTGCCACTCTGCCAGGCTTAACATGAGCCCTCCTAGAGGCAGAAAGGGGGATTCTCCCACTGCCGGCTGAGAGAGACATGCTGCTGAGAGAAATGCATTGCTGAGAGAGACATGCTACTGAGAGAGACACCTGGCAGAGAGATATGCCTAGCTGAGAGACATCAGCAGTGGAACCCAGAGGCACAAGACTGAACAGCAGACTTAGCTGGCCCATGGAGGTAGAGGCCAGGCCCAGAGGCCTGCAGTGAAATATCAAACCCAGCAGAGAGGTGGTGGGTGCTGTGAAAGGGATGATTGGTGTCAAGGTTGGTAAGTGGACTGGAGGTTGGCGGCATGTCTAACCTCATAAGAACAGGCCTTGAGCTACTGATGGTGATTCTGTATTCCTCTTGTGGAGTTAGAGGAGGTCAGAAGATGCTGCCCTCTTGCCCCATTAGCAACCAGATTGAACCTTGGATCCTTTCTGTAATCAATTTTTTCCTTCTGGAACTTAATTATTATTCTCTTTTAGGTTATAATTTAGGGAACCATGTGTTAGGAGACTTTTAAGAGTCTCTATATGAGAGACTCTATATCAGAGAACTCAAGGATGGACACTGAGAATATCATTATTGTCATTTTCTATTTGCCAATGCAGTGGGATAATTTTGTTGAAAATCATCTCAGTAAATGTACAGTTTTTGCAGTGTATCTTGTAGTGTATCTGCACATTTAGTGACATTTGCTTTAAGAAAAATTTTGTCCAATGGAACTCTTTCATGATTGATAGGTTAAAAAATTATCCATTGGTAAATTCTCCTTTTAACACTTATTTAAGTATAATCCTTTTTATGTTTTAGAGAAAAAATTAACTCTGCTATAGGAGAATCAGAGATTTGTTGAAGGTGAAACCTCAGTTGAATGAGGAATCGTAAAAACCTCAAAATCTGACTCTCACAAATCCAGAGGAGTTATACAAATCACAGATAGTTGTAGTGCCCTATGAGGAACTACACAATACAGTATTCTGGTTGGTTTATCACAATTGAGGTCAATTAAAGGTGGGACAAAGTGAAGCATGATTCTTAACATTATTGGTTATATTAATACAACTGGAATATATTGCTTCTAAAAGACATTATCACAAGGTATGGAGGGTTCTCATGACTGGTCACAAAACAATGGAATGATGGATATTTCTAGGAACAGGTTGTTAAAAATTACCATGCCCAGCACATAACATCTCCTAGGAAGATTTAGAATGAAGAGTTTATATGAGGTGTTGGATACAGATTCCAAGATGAGTAATAACTACATTCTTAGCCTAACTACAAAAATAAATAAATAAATTTTCTTTATACTAGGATTGTTTCCTAAGCAACACAGTATGAATCAGCAAAGGTTGTGCTGAGCCAAAGCATTAGTTCAGACATTTTACTTTAGGTCAGATGCTTCTTTTGGTTTTATATCCCACATGATTTAAAATAAGGAGCTCTTGTGGTACAGTGAGTAAGACATTTGTCCGCTAACCAGAAGGTTGGCTGATGAAACCCACCAGCTGCTCCGTGAGAGAGGAAGATGAAGAAATCTACTTCTGTAAAGACTTACAGCCTTGGAAACTCAATGGGGTTACTACGAGTTGGAATCGACTTGATGACAGTGGGTTTTTGTTTTTTTAGGATTTAAAATGTTTCCCGTATATTAAATCAACATATATTTTCCCTCCTTAGAGATTATAAATATTGAGAAACCTGTGAAAGACCTGTTGCCATGGAATGACTTCTGATTCCTGGCACCCTTTGATGAATTTATTTTGCAACCAGGCTTATTTTTAGATGCTCAAAAAA
>NW_006921776.1:300682-301632 GCF_000298275.1 Orycteropus afer afer
GATTTATTTTGTGTGTTTAATGTGAATAGTATTTCAAAGAAAAGGGTCAGGATATATATGTGAATGAATTTTACTTGATAACAACAATTTTTTTTTTCCTAATCAAGAGAAATTGCCTGAGGCATATGCAGCAAATGAAAGAAGTCTTTAAAGTGCTTCTTAAACATTCATATTTTCATTTTAGTATTTTGAGCTAAATGAAAAATACAACTGTGTGGAAGTGTGAAAGGCACTCTTGGGAATTCATATCTATTTAATCCTAGGAATTTATTTAATTAAAAAGAGTTTAAAATATCAATATTTTATGCAGTACAGTGCATTTTCATTACAATTTATTATAACTAGCTTCCATAAATTAAAAAAAAAATTCTTCTTTTTTCAATTAAAAGTACATCAGTTTTACCATTTCTAAGCTTTCAGATTATAGTGGCACAATGAAATAAGACCCCCTCCGACTATCTGTATTCTTTCAAATTTAAGAGTGAGTCCTTGCGGCAATTGAAAACAAAAGAACAAGAGGATGATCTAACAAGTCAGACCTTATTTGTTCTCAAAGACATGAAGATCCGGTTTCCAGGAAAATCAGAGGCAGAATCAGAACTTCTGATAGAAGACGTGAGTATTTGATGTATGTAAATGCCAAGGAACTCATACTTTTTTATATTTCTTCTTGAAATGTTATAATTTATTTCCCAATACCATTATTCTCAATGACATAGTAAACTTAATTAATGTTCTTTTCAACCTTCACAAGTTTTAGAAAATACAGAGCTTTATTTTAATTAGTTTAATTCATGAACAGATCACATTAGTAATCAGCAATGCAAAATATCTTTTAGTATGTAGTCCTATTACAATGTTAAAACTGCATTATCAAGTGAGAATACTAGTGTTAAATAATTACTGTTCTTAATGATTAAAAGAAAAATCAAGTTAAGTCTGTTTCTGTA
>NW_006921776.1:301942-303302 GCF_000298275.1 Orycteropus afer afer
TCGAGTCGGCCCCGACTCATAGCGACCCCTCCTTGGGTTTCCGAGGCAGTATCACTACGGAAGTAGGATTGTCCAACCTTCCTTCCGAGGAGTGGCCGGTGGGTTTGAACCGCCAGCCTTCTGGTTAGCAGTCAAGTACTTTAGCCACTATGCTACCAGAGCTGTGTATATACATGTGTGTGTGTGTGTGTGTGTATATGCAAAATAGAAAGCTCCACAAGGACAGGTACTTTGTTTGTTTTGTTCATTGATGTATCTCAATTCCAATATGAGTGCCTGGCACATAGGTGTTCAAAATTACTTAATGAGTGAATGACTCTAAGTGTCATCGATTAAGAGCAGTCTGACTTTGGGCAAATTATTCAACTTTTCTAAGCCTTTGTTTTTTCCCTCTATGATCTTCAGATAGCAATATCTACCTCACAATGGTATATAAATATTAAAAAGGTAATGAAAGCACTTGTTCTGTGCCAAGCACCTATAATTAGTAATGCAATGTAACTTAAAATGCCTGTAGTGATGGTGTCTCAGGCCCTTTCAAATGGAAATCTTGATTTTAATACCTATTTCCCTAAATATTATATACTTCTTTTGGGAGCGTTAACTTGTTGAAATCATATAAAGACAATTTTTAATAATACTTAATGATTTTAATCTTGATTAAAAGTATTTAATAATACTTAATGATTTTGAAGCATTATTTTGAAGCAATACTTGAAGCATTATTAATCACTGGAATTTTTTTTTTAGTACAAACTCTCTTAATGTAATTCCTTTTGATAGTACAATATGAATACAAGGATTTAGAATGGTTTCAGTTACATTCTGAAATGACTTATGCTGACTTTGGTGTGTTTTTGTTATTATACACTCATTTGCACCACACAGTAGAACATTAAAAAATGGCAAAATGTTCAGAAATTCACATTTTACTCCTAACTGGCAAAGAAGGTTCAAGTCATTCTAGTATTTTTGGTGAAAAAAAAAAAAATCTTCACTCAAGGTACCTTGTATTCTAGTTAAATACTTCATTCAAACATACTTTTCAAATTTTCATTCTTAGATAATTCCTCAATAACAGAACATTTTCTGGGCTGCCTGTATAGGCAATTTCCAAGTTGCAAATGTCCAACTTAACATACAACTTATAGTTAGGAATCAGACCCTATAAAACCTTTTAAACCAAAAAACCCACTGCCTTTGAGTTGATTCCAACTCATGTTGTTGTTGTTATGTGCCATCGAGTTGGCCTCGACTCACAGTGACCCCTCCTTGGGTTTCCGAGGCAGTATCACTACGGAAGTAGGATTGCCCAACCTTCCTTCCGAGGAGTGGCTGGTGGGTTTGAACTGCCAGCCGT
>NW_006921776.1:304167-312663 GCF_000298275.1 Orycteropus afer afer
GAAGTAGATTGCCCAACCTTCCTTCTGAGGAGTGCTTGGTGGGTTTGAACCACCAGCCTTCTGGTTAGCAGTCAAGTGCCTTAGGTGATACCACCATGGAAACCCAAAGAGGGGTCTCTATGAATTGGGTTCACTCAATGGCACATAACAACAATAACAACAAAGTACATGTCTAAAAACAAAACAAAAATAACCAAAAATAATTGTTTTAAAAATCCACAGTGACAATTTATATTTTGTTATCATGACATAGTCATAATTAAAATGCCCAAATATTTTGCATTGTCTTGTTATATGTATTTTAAAGAGTGACAATAATATTTTTTGCAAGTAAACTGCTGCTTGTTACTTCAAAAGAAGGGCAAGATAAATGAACACAAGTTGTAAAGTATTAGGTTCATTTTTATTTACATATGTTATCTTATTTAATCAGATTATTTTCTAAGTGAAGCCAATGACTTTATATCAGAGACTTTACTTATTATTTTATACAATTTTGAGAAATATTTATTATATTCTATTTTTTGAATCATCTAGAAGAAAAATTAGACAATCAAAGAGTAGAAGTAGTATTTGTAGCTAATATGATTGTTCTATAAAGACCATTATAAGCTTATCCAACCAATATTATTATTAATTATGTCAGATGTTAGATTTTTCACCATATGTTCATTATATGCATAAAATATTTTTTATCTATATATTATAGTATATTTTAGTAGAATATACATTAAGAAAATTTTCAGATTTGCTAAGAAGCAAAATCAGGTGATAATGGAATCCTAATTATATCTAAGGAGCTCTGGTGGTATAGTGCCTAAGGCATTTGATTGCTAACCATAAGGCTGGTGGTTCAAACCCACCAGCCACTCCTCGGAAGGAAGGTTGGGCAATCTACTTCCGTTGTGATACCACCTTGGAAACCCAAGGAGGGGTAGCTATGAGTCAGATCTAACTCAACGGCAGTGAGTTTGGAGTTTTGGAATTATATCTAGGCTGCATTCTACTATAATATTAAATATATTAATAATATGGGTGCAGTAGTAAATATAAGGAACTCTGGTGGTGTAGTGCATTTGACTGCTAACCAGAATGTTGGCAGTTCAAACCCACCAGCCACTCTGTGGAAGGAACACTGGGCAATCTACTTCCGTAAAGATTTACTGCCTTGGAAACCCAAAAGGGGTCTCTGAGTTGGAATTGACTCGATGTCAGTGAGTTTGGTTTGGTTTTGGTAGTAAATATAGTCTTGGAAATAAAAATGGAAAATCTATTTCTTGAATATTTTCCCAAACCTTATATAACTAAGAACATTTGACTTTCATTCATCAGAGATTGTGTACTTGGTCCAGCAAGAAGAGAAAAGCTTTGGTTCTTATGGCTCCTTTACTCTGTGTGAGAAATCCTTTCACATGTCTTGTTATGAAAGCAGGCATTTTTCATTCAATGGCACTGTAGCCTTCAATTGCATAGATTAATGAAATTAATAAAATTGGTTTCAACCTATTTATTTACTTTTTATTTATGACTTTTAAGGAACATTAATGATTTTTTTTTTAACATTTCTCTCCCAAAACAGATCATTGATAACTGGAAGTATCATAAAACAAAAGTGGCTTCATATTGGCTCATAAAATTGGACTCTGTAAAACAACGAAAAGTGAGTTATATATAAAAACTGTCATGTACCTTCAGATTATATATTAAGCTAGGGCCATTAATTCATAGTTAAAACACATATATGTTCATTTGTTTACTCATTTCTTCATCAAATATTTATTGAGTACTGTTCTAGGTTCTGAAGATAAAGAAGTGAATTAATAAAAAATCATGTTCTTAAAAAGTTTGCATTTTAGTTATGGTATTTAACAAGAAAGAAATGTATAACAGAAAGTAATATTGTATTAAATGCTACAGAGAAAAATAAAGCAGGGTAAAAAAATAAAAAGGACTTTTGAGCAGAGATTTAAATTAAATGAGAATAATGCTATGTAGATATCTCCAGGAACAATGTATCAAGCAGAGGGAAGAGCAAATATAAAGCTCCTGAGGTAGAAGTTCACTTGATATATATGAGGTATATCAAATCACCATTTTTAGGATAGTTTGTTTTTTGCTGGAAAAGAATGAGTGATGGGATAGTGGTAAAGAGATGAGGTTGGACAGATAGGCAGGGGCTACATCACAACTGTTTACATTGTGAAATGACTTTGACTTCTATTTCACCTGATGGGAAGCAAATCAAAAACTTTGAGCAGAAGATTAGATAATTAAAAAGGCTTATGGGAGCTACTTGCAGAGAATACATTTGAAAGGGAAGGATATAGCAGAGCTGAAGTAGAGATCAACTAGAAAATTTGTGGAGTAATTGAGGCATGAACCAGTGGTTGCTTAGCCACGGTTGGAACTGAAATGGATGGATGCTGGGGAAAAGGCCTGGTGTTTTTGTTGCTGTTGTTTTGATTTTAGTTTTGGACATGCTAAGGTTAATGAAGAAATTGAAGATTTTTAAACAATTTCTGCAGTCTGAAATTGATGAACCATGCAATCAAGATGCATTGATAATTACTGGTGATTGGAATAAGAAAGTTTGAAACATCAGTAATTGGAAAATATGGTCTTGGTGAGAGAAAAAGCACTGGAGATCTTATGATAGAATATTGCAACACCAATGATGTATTCATTGGAAATACCTTTTTTGAACAACTTGAATGGCAACTACACACATGGACCTTGCTGGCTAGAACACACAGGAATCAAATAGACTTTATTTGTGAAAAGAGAGGATGGAGAAACTCAATATCATCAGTCAGAACAAACCCAGGGGCTGACTGTGGAACAGACAAACCACCGTTTGCTCCTATGCAAGTTTGAATTGAAGCAGAAGAAAATTAAAACGAGTCCAAGAGAGCCAAAGTATAACCCACAATAGTTTAGAGACTCTCAAGCATAGATTTCATGTATTGAACACTAATGACTAAAGACCAGACAAGTTGTCGGATTATATCAAGGACATCAAACATGAAAAAAAAAAAAAAAAAAAGAAAGAAAAGAAAAGACAGGGAAAGAAGAGAAAACCAAAATGCATGTCAAAGGAGACTCTGAAACTTGCTCTTGAGTGGAGAGTAGTTAAAATGAATGGAAGAAATTTTGAAGTAAAAGAACTGAACAGACGATTTCAAAGGCTTGCTAGAGAAGACAAAGTAAAATATTACAATGAAATGTGCAAAGACCTGGAGTTAGAAAGCCGAAAGAGAAAACATGCTCAGCATTTATCATGCTGAAAGAACTGAAGAAAAGCTCAAGCCTTGAGTTGCAGTATTGAAAGATTCTATGGGCAAAATATTGAATGACACAGGAAGCATCAGAAGTGGATGGAAGGAATACACAAAGCTAGTGTAGCAAAAAGAATTGCTCAATGTTCACCCATTTCAGAAAGTAATATATGATCAAGAACCATTGTTATTGCAGGAAGAAATCTAAACTGCACTGAAGGCATTGGCAAAAACCAGAGCTCCAAGAATTGACAGAATACCAACTGAGATGTTTCAACAAATGAATGCAATGCTGGAAGCACTCACTTGTCTATGCCAAGAAATTTGAAAGACAGTTGCTACCTAGCCAACTGACTGGAAGAGATCCATATTTGTGCTCATTCCAAAGAGAGGTGATCCAACAGAATGTGGAAATTATTAAATGATATCATTATTATAACACAAAAGTAAAATTTTTCTGAAGATAATTAAAAAACAGTTGCAGCAGTACATCAACCAGGGCACTACCAGAAATTCTATCAGAAGAGGAGTGGAGCAAAGGATATCACTGCTGATCTTGGCTGAAAGTAGTAAATAGCCGAAAAATGTTCACTTGTGTTTTATTGACTATGCAAAAGCATTTGACTGTGTGGATCATAACAAACTATAGATAATATTGTGAAAAAGGGGAATTCCAGAATAATTAATTGTGTTCATGTGGGATATATCCATAGACCAAGTGGCAGTTATTCAAACAGGACAGGGGCTATTGCATGGTTTTAAATCAGGAAAGGTGTGTGTCTGGGCTGTATCCTTTTACCATACCTACTCAATATGTATGCTGTGCACATAATCCAAGAAGCTGGACTGTTTGACGAAGAATGTGGCATCAGGATTGGAAAAATATTTATTAATTTCCTTGCTTGCTGTAAACAGAGGATTTGAAGCACTTAACTAATGAAAATCTAAGACTATAACCTTCGGTATGGATTACACTTCAACATAAAGAAAGCAGAAATCCTCAGGACTGGACTAATAAGCAGCATCATGATAAGTGGAGACAAGATTGCAGTTGTCAAGGATTGCATTTTACCTGGATCCATATCCATGGAAGCAGCAGTCAGGAAATCAAATGATGTATTGTATTGGGCAAATCTGCTGCAAAAGACCTCTTTTATGTATTAAAAAGTAAAGATGTCACTGTGAGGACTAATGTATGCCTGACCCAAGCCACAGTATTTCCAATCACCTCATATGCATTTAAAGAGCTCTGGTGGCACAGTGGATAAGGCATTTTGGGTGCTAACCAGAAGGTCGGTGGTTCAAACCCACCAGCTGCTCCACAGAAAGAAGATGGGGCAATCTACTTCCATAAAGGTTTCAGCCTTGGAAACCCATCAGGGGTCACTCTATAAGTTGGAATCCACTCAATGGCAGTGAGGTTGTTGGTTTTTTTTTTCCCCCTTTAGTTTCATGTATATGTAAAAGCTAGATAATGACTAGAGAAGACTAAAGAAGAACTGGTAATTTTCAATTATGGTGTTGGTGAAGAATATTGAATATACCAGGACTACCAGTAGAACAAGGTACTGTGGTCGCATAGTGGTTAATGCATTCAGTTGCTAGCAAAAAGATCAGTGGTTCAAACCCCTCAGCCACAATGTGGGAGAAAGATGAGGCAGCCTTGTAAAGATTTACAGCCTTGGAAACTCTCTGGGGGCAGTTTAACTATCCTATAGTGTTGAAATGAGTTGGAATCAACCTGATAGCAGTAGAACCAGAAGAATGAACAAATCTATCTTGGAAGAAGTATAGAAAGAATGTTCCTTAGAATGAACAAATCTGTCTTGGAAGATGTATAGAAAGAATGCTCCTTAGTAGCAAGAATGATGAGAATTTGTCTCACTTACTTTGGACTAGTTATCAGGAGGGAATAGTCCCTGAAGAAGGACATCATACTTGGTAAAGTAGAGGGTCAGCAAAAAAAGGGAAGACCCTCAAAGAGAGATTTACACAGTGGCTGCAACAATAGGCTCAAACACAGCAATGATTGTGAGGATGGTGTGGGGACAGGCAGTGTTTGGTTCTGTTGTATATGGGGTTGCTGCAGGTATGAAGTAACTTGGCAGCACCCAGCAACAAGGTTGATAAAACAAGCCTGGTGTTGCATTAGTTAAGAGTGCAGATGCTAACCTGGAAGTTGCTAGTTCAAACCCACCATCCACTTTGTAGGAGAAATATGTGGCAGTCTGTTTTCCTAAAGATTTATAGCCTGTGAAACCCTATGGAGCAGTTCTACTATGTCCTATATGGTTGCTATGATTTGGAATCAATTCAATGGCATTTTTTTTTTCAGTTGTTGTTAAAATTAATATATTGATTAGATATTCATTGAAGATGCTGAGTATATAGTCGTATATATGAGTTTGAGTTCAGGGCTGAAGTTGAGTATGAATGTAAAACATTTAGGATTCACTAGGATTTTTAAAGTAATAGGACTGGATGAATTACCTGGGGAGGGAGTGTGACTAGAGGAGAGAACAGTTTCACAGACTGAGCTTGGGCACGCCTACACTTAGAAGTCAGAGAAGGAGGATTTATCAAAGGGGACTGAGAGATGTGGGAAACCATGAGAGTAGGCTGTCTTGAAGTCAAGTAAAATTATTTTAAAGAGGCAGGCAGGCATCAACTCTGTCAGATGCTGCCTATAGGGCTTGTAAGATAAGCACTAAGAACTGACTATAGTTTATGGCAATGTGCAGGGAAATAGTGACCAAGATCATAACAAATTTAAGAGGGTGTGGGGAGTAAATCTCGACTAAAGTAGGTGCAAAAGATAGAAGATAAAGAGGAAAAAGACACAGCTATACAGGTGCAAGGAGCCCTGGTAGCACAGGGGTTAAAGCAATTGGCTGCTAGCTAAAAGGTCGGTGGTTTGAACCTCCCCCCCAGTCTATGGGAGAGGAGCTCTGGTAGTGTAGTGCCTAAAGCACTTGACTGCTAACCAGAAAGCTGGCAGTTCAAACCCACCAGCCACTCCTCGGAAGGAAAGTTGGGCTATCTACTTCCATAGTAATACTCCCTCAGAAACCCAAGGAGGGGTCACTATGAGTCGGGTCCAACTCGACGGTACATAATATCAACAACAACAACAGTCTATGGGAGATGAGGCAGTCTGCTTCCGTAAAGATTTACTGCTTTGGAAATCCTAGGGGGCAATTCTACTCTGTCCTGAAGGGTTGCTATGAATTGGAATCGACTTGATTGCAGTGGGTTTATTTTAGTATAGGTATAGGCACTTGACTGCTCACCAGAAGGCTGGCGGTTCAAACCCACCAGCCACTCCTCGGAAGGAAGGTTGGGCAATCCTACTTCCGTAGTGATACTGCCTCGGAAACCCAAGGAGGGGTTGCTATGAGTCGGGGCCAACTCGACGGCAAACAACAACAACAACAACAACAACAACATAGACTTTTTCATGGAACTTTGCTGTGGAGGGAAAGGGAAATGTGGTAGTTGGAGGGGGCATGTGAGGTATGAGAAGGTTTTGTAAAGATGAGGATAATACAATTGTTTATGTGCTGATGAGAATGATGTATGAGAAAGGAAAGGTAATAGAACAGGAAAGAGATATAACAAGTCCTTAAGTATGTAAGCTGGGAAGGTTTGTCCTAACTAGTAGTACAGAATGTTCATTTATTCTAATGAGAGGAAAGGCAGGGTGTAGGCAGTGCAGTGGGAAGATGTAAAAGTTTTTTCTGGAGGGGCTTTGGAGCTCTGGGGAGAGAGTAAAATGCATGGAGAGTGGGAGAGGGAGGTGGCCAGGGAGATATACTGAGATTGACCAGCAACATTGAGGGGCTCATCAAATGTATTGCAACATTATTTTTGTGAGATATGCTATTTTAGTGGCTTTAAATCAACAACAACAAAAAAACAAACACACTGCCATCAAGTCGTTTCTGACTCATAGTGACACCCATTAGGTTTCCAAGGTCGTAAATATTTACAGAAGTAGATCACCCTATCTTCCTTTCACAGAGCAGCTGATGGGTTTTAACTACAGACCTTCCAGTTAGCAGTAGCTTTATACCAAACCAAACACACTTCCTTTGAGTTGGACCCGACTCATAGTGACCCCTCCTTGGGTTTCCGAGGTGGTATCACTCTGGAAGTAGATTGTCCAACCTTCCTTTTGAGGAGTGGATGGTGGGTTTGAACTTCCAGCCTTCTGGTTAGCAGTCAAATGCCTTAGGCACTACGCCACCAGAGCTCCCAGCAGTAACTTTAGTGAAATCATTATATTCCTTCAGTAACACAAACTTCATTTGCTCATGCTGAAATTTATTGTAACAAGCTGAAATTTGACACTGATCAAATGATGACTTTTAAATTGTATACTTATATCCAAGTAAACTTTTATACACTGTTTCACATTAACTCAATCAACAAGTATTTACTTATTGTCCTCAAAACCAAACTAAACCCATTGCCATTGAGTCCATTCCAACTCCAAGTGACCCTAAGAACAAAGTGGAACTATCTCATAGCACTTCCAAGGCTGTAATTTTTATGGAAGCAAAATGCCACCTCTTTCTTCCATGGAGCAGCTGTTGAGTTTGAACGAACCACAGACCTTTCAATTAGCAGCCGAGTCCTTAACCACTGTGCCATTGGGGCTCCTTTTCTTTAGTGTCCTACCATGTGCCAAATACTGTATCCTTGTTAAGGAAGGAATAGCAAGGCTTGAAGGTCAATTGCAAAACATATGTTAACCCTGAATACATATTTTCCAAACATTTCCTGTGGCCTTGATTGATCAAGATAAACCCAAAACCAAACCAAACTCACTGCCGTTGAGTCAAACCCAACTTATAACAACCCCTCTTTAGGTTTCTGAGCTGATATCACTATGGAAGTAGATTGCCCAACCTTCCTTCAGAGGAGTGGCTGCTGGGTTTAAACCTCCAGCCTTCTGGTTAGCAGACAAATGCCTTAGACACTACGCTACCAGAGAACTGGATTGATCAAGATAAGGACCTCTTATTAGAAATGGAACCCTGGAGTTCTGGCAAGATGGCGGACTAGGCAGAAGGACTGCACAGACACTCTTCAACAAAGAAAAGGGAAAACAATTAACACAGACACAGAAAATAATCTTGGACCCCTGAGCCTTAAAGGGAAGGATACAAAAATGGACTAAACCCCAACTAGCAGAAGAATTTGCATGAAAATACCAAAA
>NW_006921776.1:315448-329593 GCF_000298275.1 Orycteropus afer afer
TGGTAAACTGTGGTCAATGACATGAGACAAAGTATATGTGAGCTGCTGTATGGAAAGTGAATTTGCTCTGTAAATCTTCACCCAAATAAAAGAAATAAATAATTAAAATAAAAAAAAAGAAATGGAACCCTGAATGTCCTCAAGTCCATCTAACTTTTGTAATCTAGAGGAGAAAGTAGTGTAAGTACGTGTATTACTGATTAAAACAAAATAGACCATCCAGGTACAGATTAAAATATTTCAAAGATACTATTGTTGTATTTCAAATCAGTGGCGATTTTACTCCTAAATGATGTTACAATACTTGACTATTTTTTTGTAAGAAAATTAAGTTAGAGCTTTACCTTGCACCATATACAAAATAAAATCCAGATAGATTATAGTTTTATATGTAAAAAAGAAAATGCTAAAAATTTTAAAGGAGATATATAAGGAAATGTTTATAATCACAGAATCAGGGGAACAACCTTCCTAAGACTTATATCCAGACAACTTTAAGGAAAATATTGACAGATTTGATTATATAAAAGCTTATGAATGGCAAAAGGCATCTTAAACCAAATTAAAAGGCATAGTGGTAGGGGAGTGGAGGGATTTGAGGAAGACATATGTGCAGCATATAATACACAAAGTAGCAGCAATAAACCAATATTGTCTACAAATCATTTATATAATGACAAACTATCCTATAAATATTAATAAATAAAATGGCAAAGTGTATAAAAAGGCAATGAAATGACAATTTACGGCTCTTCAAATAGCCAATTAACATGTAAATAGTTCCTTGGCCTCACTAATGATGAAGGAAAAGCAAGTAAAAACCATCATATTGGCAAAAATTAATAAGACAGATAATATTCAGTGACAGAAGTAGTATGGATCAAAGAGTCTTTCCTATAATATTAAAAGGAGAATACATTGGCACAACTCTTTAGAAAAGGTAATTTGCAGAATCTGTTAAAATTATAAATGTTCATAACCTTATGACTCAGCAAAACCACTTATGGGATCTTATCCTACAGAATTATAGCCTGAATGCATAAAAGATTTATGTACATGAGCATTCACTGCAGTCGAATTTGTAAAAGCAAAACATTTGAAGCAGCCCAAATGTCTATCAATAGGCATAGGGTTAAATAAATCATAACTCCATACTATTCAGTTGAATGCTACTCTGGAATCATAGCTATTAGTCCAAGATATAACACAAAATTATGGCTTGTGATATACGAAACAAATGTATTGGTAAAGTTAAACAAGTGTTACTAATAAGGGGTGAAGGATACCAGCAAGAAGCAGCCACCATTGCACATGAGTCTCTGGGAAGCTGTGAGTCCATCAGCTCTCTGAAGTCCCTTTCACATACCCAGAGGCATTCTGGGTTCAGAGTGAAAAGTGCCAACTGTCTGTGGTCTAGGTCAGCACTGAGGGATCCTTTCAGATTTGAGGTGCTTTAATTTTATACTTCATTACCCAGATATTCTGTGTGGTTAACTTACTTCTCCAGCCAGATGAAAAAACAAACAAACAAAAAATCCAGCTTTATTTACAGCGAGCACCTAAACCAGTATTACCCAATAGAATTTTTTGTGAAGATGGAAGTGTTCTTTATTTGCAGTGTCCACTAAAGTAGCCACTAACCAAATGTGGCTATTAAGCAGTTGAAATGTGTCTAATGTGATGGAGGAACTGAGCTTTAAATTTAGTTCATTTAAGTTTAAATGTAAATAGATATGAATAGATAAGTCTAATGGTTACCCTGTTTGACAGCATTGATTAGACAGGTTGGATTTTTGTTGTTGTTGTTGATTGTTGTATATAGTCTTCTAAAAATGTCCTTAGATAAGAACTTTCATAGTTTTCTGCCTGCTGGAAAATTCGATCAGAGCGTTTGCAGTAATGTCTAGTGAGATCTCTGTCGTGAGCACCTCAAAAAGTTAGAGCTTCTGTTAACTTTTTCCTGTCTGTATACTGTCCTAAACTGATATGCAAATATTAAATGAAACAAACAAATCACACAATATGTATCATCTAAGAACACCTGTGTGTGTATCTTCTTTTTAAAAATATTTATATCTAGCACTGAAAAATTTTGAGGATAGGTATTAGAATGTAAGATGTTTTATTTCTGAAGTTTACTCTTAGGGAGACGGGAAAGAAGGTAGTAATACTTGGTGTCAATTTTCCTTTTGTTTTTGTATATTTCTACATTTTCTCAAGCTAAAACAGCCTTTAAAAAAGAAGAAGAAGAAGAAGAAGAATGACAGGGATGCACAGGCATGTGTATGGAGAGGCTAGTGAATTCCTTATAATGTTGGTTTGTTTCATGTCACAATTCATAATCTCATGTTAAGATGCAGGTGGAAGACAGAAGCTAGGAGTGGCTTTCCTGGTCCCAGGACCTTCTCCTGCTGTTCTTGCTGCCTGGAATCCCTTCTCTTCTTCTCTTTCTATTTCTTCCCCACCCAGACTATCCCCCCAGACCAACTTTTGTGAAGATCCAATTCCATATCCTTCATGAAGCCTGTCTGAACTCCCCATAACCAGATAACTTCTTTCACTCTTATAAAACCTTGATGTTGGAATAGAAGGGGTGATAGACATATTTCAATAATAGTCTCAGCATGAAATTAAGAGATTTAAATGAGTATTTTGTGCATTCTACACCTAGAACAGTGTTTTTCAGTACTTCTGAAATCATTTGTTAAAAAAGGGAAAAGAGTAGTATTGTCTTGTCCATATTGGGCCCATGCCAGGAAAAAAAAAAAAAAAATGAGAGGTGATAAATGGACTGTGGGTATTATCATTAATACATTAATATCACATGCTAGCAAAATTCTGCTAAAGATAATTTGAAGACAACTACAGTGCACATTGACAGGGAACTGCCAGAAGTTCAAGCCAGATTCAGAAAAGGACACGGAATGAGGAATATCACTGCTGTTGTCAGATGGGTGTTGGCTAAAAGCAGAAATTATCAGAGAGATGTTTATGTGTGTTTTATTGACTATGTAAAGCATTCAGCTCTATAAATCATAACAAATTATGGATAGCATTACAAAGAATAGGAATTACAGAATACTTAATTGTGCTGACATGGAACCTGTACATGGATGAAGAGGCAGTCATTCAAACAGAAGAAGGGAATACTGCATGGTTTAAAATTAGAAAAGGTGTGCATCGGGATTGTATTCTTTCACTATACTTATTTATTTTGTATCTTAAAGAAATAATCCAAGAAGCTGGACGGTATGAAGAAGAACATGGTACCAGGATTAAAGGAAGATTCATTAACAACCTGTTATATGCAGATGATAAAATCTTGCTTGCTGTAAATGAAGACTTGAAGCACTTAGTGATGAAGGTCCAAGACTACAGCTTTGAATATGGATTCTACCTCAACATGAAGAAAATGAAAATCTTGAAAGCTGGACCAATAAACAACACCACGATAAATAGAGAAGAAATTCACATTGTCACCAATTTTATTCTACTTTGATAGACAGTCAATGTCCATGGAAGCAACAGGAGTAAAGAAATTAAATGACTTAATGCATTTTGGGAAATCTGCTAAAAAAAAAAGAAATCTTAAAGTTTTAGAAAGAAAAGATGTCACTTTGATGACTAAGATGTGTCTGATCCAAGGCATGATCTTTGTAATCACCTCACGTGTACAACAGTTGTCAAATGAAAAAGGAAGGCAGAATTGATAGCAAACTGTGGTATTCACAAAGAATATTGTGAATATAGAGTGGACTGCCAAAAGAATGAACAAATCTTAGAAGAAATACAACCAGAATGTTCCTTAAAAGTTAAGTGTGGTGAAACCTTGACTTGCTTACTTTGGACACACCTTCAGGAAAGACCAATTGCTAGAAAAGGATATCAAGTTTGGCAAATTAGAGGGCCAATGACAACAAGGGAACTAATGGCAACAGTGCTAAGCCCTCATGACACTTTGTATTTAATGATACTTATGATCTGCCATAAGAGATTTATGTATAATTTTTTTTCCGCTCTTCTAAAAGCCAGGGAAGGAGCTGCTAACCAAAATAATGGCAGTTGGAATGCACCAGCTGCTTCGTGGGAGAAAGATGAGCAAGTCTGCTTCTGTGAGGATAGCCTTGGAAACTCTGTGAGGCAGTTCTGCTTGGTCCTGTAGGGCTGCTATGAGTCAGAATCGACTTGGTGGCGTTGGTTTTTGTTGTTGTTGTTGTGGTTTGTTTGTTTTAAAGCCAAGGGGTGTGTTTTGCTTTGAATCAGGAGGCATTCCAAAAACATTCACTAAGACTCTTTTATGAAATTTCTAAATAGCAAGCTAGCTTCATCTTTCCATGCTCTTCCTTTATGAGTGAAATGTGCCTTTTCAAGCAGCAAAAACAAGACAATACTATTCTGTGCTTTTACATATATGAAGTTGTAAACAACACTGTTCTAGGTGTGTAATGTATATGAATCTTGTTTAAATCTCTTAATTTCTTTCAGAGAGCATTGTTGAAATATATAGCTTACTTTTTCTGTTCCAAGATCAAGGCATTTGCAGATTGCTCATTAGAATGTTGTAAAACTGTTAAGATTGGGATGCCATACCACAAACTCCTTCACATTCATCATGCTTGAAATTGAAAATAAAATAATTTGCTGTACTTCAAATTTTCCTTATTGATATAAAATTTAAAGGTCAAAGGTATGGGAATTAAATACTGAAAAGAATCCTCACCAGGTGAAAGTGGAAACAGTTAATCTTATTTAATGTCATGTTGTGCTACCTTGATGCTTGCATAATTTAGCTTTCTGCCAGGAATGTATTTGCTTTACATACTTTGTAAGGAATATATATGAAGTAGGAAAATATTGCAGAGTTGTTGGCTGGGAAGAATGCCAGATTTGCTGGAAAGCTGATTCTTTGATGTGATAGCTAGGCATAAACTAAGATTGGAGAATGAAGAAACGTAAGTAGTCATATTAAGGTTGTACTACATTTGCATTTATTTTAGAGTTCTAAGATATCCTTGTTGATCAAGTATTTCTTTTCTAAGTAGCAATTTCTTCTTAATACCTACTGTAGTTGCTTTTGCATGCATTCTGATGATATTATTTCCCATCTCTTTTTCATTTGGGCTGACATAGATGTTGCACAGAGCTGTTCGTTTTGCATCAGCAAAGATGCCTTTACCCTATAGCCACGGCTGCTGCATGCATCATTAGTACAGCATGCAGTGATTTTAATGTTATTTCTAAACTTCCTTCACCTCGTGCCATTATTTTAATTTAGGACCAACTGTTCAGCCATATGGAGCAGTTTGTCATTCGACATCTGCAAGTTCTTGCAAAATATGAATTTGTCTGTATGCTTTTATGCCTTCAAATGTGCTATATTTCATATGGAAAAGACAAACCTTTTCATTTTATTAATGTCATTGACTGAATCTCCCATTTGCTTTTTCCCTTGGAGAGCTTAATATTAGATTGAGATGCTTTTAAAAGCCACAATTTAAAGAAATAGATACCTATATTCTATAAATTAGCCTCACTTGAACCCATAGATAAATACAAAGGATACCTTGATGACCATTTATTTTTGTGTTTCACAAATTACTCATCTTCCACCCATTTTCTTCTAACTCAACTGTCCAGAATTATAGAAACATATCATAAATAAAACTAGTACTAATTTACCTCATTGTAGTCTATTCTTAAGGAGCCCTGGTGGCACAGTGGTTAAGTACTCAGCTACTAACTAAGAGAGCCATGATTTGAACCCACTAGCTGCTCTGTGGGAGAAAGATGTGTCAATCTGCTTCCATAAAGATTACAGCCTTGGAAACCTTATGGGACAATTCCTATAGGATTTCTGTGAGTTGGAATTAACTCAAGGGCGATGTTTTGTTTTTTTTTTGTTTAATCTATTTTTGCTGGCCTTCCTTATACCTTCCTAAAATTACTCAGTAACTCTTTTGCTAAAGGTGCAGTCCTTATCTTTTCATCTGTGTTGTCTTTTAAGTAAACTAGTCCATACTCCATGGCCCTGGAGGGTTACCTTAGCAGCCTGGCTTAAACACAGTAACTCCATCCATCTTCCCAGTATCATTTGACTGGAAGTGAATCTGAATCTAGGAATGGACAATTGGGTTCTCTTCCAGGCTTTTGCTTTTTGGATGTGGGAAAAATATTTATGAGACATATTAGGTTAAGAGTAAAGGTCTTGATACACATGTGTCCTTTTACTAAACCAAAAAACCAACCTCATGGCTGTCAAGTCAATTCAACTCATAGTGACTGCTCCTTGAGTTTCCAAGGGGCATCTCTATGGAAGTAGATTGTCCAATCTTCCTTTGGAGGAGTCAATGGTGGGTTTGAACCACCAGCCTTCTGGTTAGTGGTAGTAACAAAGGCATTCCTTGGAAGGAAGATTGGGCAATCTACTTCTGTAGAGCTACTGCCTTGGAAACCCACGGAGGGGTCGTTATTAGTGGGAAACAACTGGACAGCAGTGTTTTGTTTTGTTTTTTTTCTTTTTTGGTTTAGGCACTCAAATGTTAGCCTACATCACCATTATCCTACTATGAAGGATTCTAAAACATTTGAAAATAAAAATCAGCAAGCAAAGAAGACCATAGACCTTAACATTAATCAAATGGATTTTACTAAATGTGTAATATTCGTAAGTTACTATGCCTGAATTTTCTCATCTATAAATGAGCTCTAATATTTGACTGCTAAACAGAAGGCTGGTTAACCCACCAGCCACTCCTCAGAAGGAAGATTGGGCAGTCTACTTCTGTAGAGACACTGCCTCTGAAACCCAAGGAGGGGTAGCTATGAGTCGAATCAACTCGATGGCAGTGAGTTTGGTTTTTTTTTTTTGGGGGGGGGAGTATGGTTTCAAAACAAAACATTTTTCATGACCATTAGGCAGCAAAACCTAGCCTACTAGAACTCATTTGGTGACAATGACCTTATAGGAGTATTTTTGTGTTTATCTCTTGGGTTGAATATTCACATGTTTTCTGCAGAGAATTTAAAATGTATACTTACGGGATCTAGCCTCATTTTAAAATGTATACTTACGGGATCTAGCCTCATGGATTTTGGAGAGGAACTTCTGACCTCTAGTGTCTACTTTATGTTTTTATTTTGAGGATTAATTGAGTTCATATTTGTAAAAGTGCTTACAACAGTGCTTGGCATATAGTAACCCTTAGTAAATGTTATCTTAATTTTTACCATGTGTGCACATGTTTCAGGTTCTTGCATAAAACAGTCATGCTGACACAAGCACCTACTAAGTGTTCAGCCTTGTCTTAAGTCTTGAGGATATGGTCAAAACAAAATTACCCTATTTTTATATAGGTAATAATCTCTATTAACTAAAATAAGAAATTAAATTAAGGTATGATGATTATTAATAACAGAGGGAGAACTTGGCTTTAACAGATCATATAATAGTTTAAAGGCAGGAAATATCTCCCTGAAGAAGTGATGTTTGGACTAAGAAACAGAGTTCATCAAGTAAACCAACAGTTAGGGGAATATTGTTTCAGGCAGAGGAAAGGCTTATGTGAAGACCTACAGGAGAGGTGGAGGATTTGGGTTCTTTTTCCTTGATTTGAGTGCTTCATGATTTACTAAATATTAGTAAAAATATAAGGTCCCTTCTCACTAAGCATAGAGGTTATAACTAATTTTTTTTTCTCCCTTCAGTAGTACCTAATTCACTGGAATCCCACTTTCTGTCCAATAAACTTATCTTCACTGAATAAGTGAGGTTCAGTCTTGGTCTGTCTGCCTCAGAGATGAGATTATTTACTTAGCTATCAACTCATTCGTTATCTCCCACAATTATCCCCACCCTGCCCTTTTGCTTCGATTTCTGAGTAAAAGAATGGTAACCAGAATATCCAAACCCACTGCTGTTCAGTTGATTTCAACTTATGCTACCCTATAGAACAGAGTATAACAGGATTTCCAAGGGTGTAAATCTTTGCAGAAACAGACTGCCACACTTTTCTACCATAGAGTACCTAGTGAGTTCAAACTGCTGACCTTTCCATTAGTAGCTGAACACTTTAACCACTGTGCCAATGAGAGTAAATTCCTAGAGATGTACAACTTAAGCTACAATAACACAAAGAGCAGTAGAAAATCTCAATAGACCTTATAACAAGAGAGGAGTTGAATCAGTCATCAGTAACCTCTCAACCAAAAAAAAGCCCATAACCAGACAGCTTCACTGGGGAATTTTACAAAGATATTCGTAGAAGAATTGCTACTTACTCAAACTCTTCCAAAAGATAGAAGAGGAAGGAGAACTCCCACTCCATCTATGAAGCCAATATTATCCTGATACCAAAGCTAGACAAAGACATCATGAGAAAAGAAAAATACAGACTAATATCCCTTATGGATTTAAAAAAAAAAAAAGCAAAAAACAAACTCTTTGCTATTGAATAGATTTCAATACACAACGACTATATAGGACAAAGTAGAACTGCCCATAGGGCTTTCTAGGCTGTAATATTTATAGAAGCAGACTGCCACATCTTTTCTCCTGTGGAGTGGCTGGTGGATTCAAACCATTGATCTTTCAGTTAGCAGCCAAGTGCTTAAGCACTGTGCCACCAGGGCTCCTCCTCGTGAATACAGATGCAGAAATTCTCAACAAAATTATAGCAAACAAAACCCAACAAAATATTTAAAAAATCATACCTCATGACCAAATAGGATTTATTCCAGGAATGCAAGGACAGTTCAACATTAGAAAATCAATCAATGTAATACACCACTGTTTGGTTTCTTTGTGCCGGTCTAACAGAAATACCACAGGTGGATGGCTTTAAAAAAGAGAAGTTTATTCTCTTACAGTTTTGGAGGCTAGAAGTCCTAGTTCAAAGTGCAAGGCTCTAGGGGCTGGGTGAAAGCTCCTCAACCCTGGGCTTCAGCTCTGCCTCTTCCTTCCGGCCCACTGCAGGTATCTCTTCACTCAGGCAGTTGCTGGCTGCTGAAACCAACAAGCCCAAGGTCAACAAATAAAATGGCACAGTCCCAATGTTACCAAACAACATGACAGACCACTATTTCAAGTCCAGAGACAGTTTCAAGATCAGCAGGAAACATGGCAGGCTGCTAAATGAAGACTTGGTTCACGCAGGGTCCATGTGTGCCAAAAACTAGAGACCTTTCTCAAGGCTGCTGCTTATATACTGGAAGCACGCCACATTCCTAAGGCAGCTACACAGCAGCTCCAGTAGATTCCACCATGGAGTTGATTACCAATCTCATCATGGGGAATAACTATATCCAGCTGCCTAGTCACTCAAAACCAGGCACAGCCAAGGTGACCTATAGCCTTAACTACCACAACCACATTAATAATACAAAGGAAAAGAACCACATCAAAAGACACAGAAAAAACTTCTAATAAAATCCAACAATGTTTCCTGATAAAAACTGTCACTGATATGAATAGAAGGAAAATTCCTTAATATGATTAAGAGCATACATGTAAAACCAAATACCAATATTATACTCAATGGAGAATGACTGAGCACTTTCCCTTAAGAACAAAAACAAGACAGGATGACTGCTGTCACCACTTTATTCAATGTTTTTCTGGGAGTCCTAGCCAGAACAATAAAGCAAGAAAAAGCTATAAAACATATAAGTTGGAAAGAAAGAAATGAAACTATCTCTGTTTGCAGATGACATGATCCTATAATAGAAAACCTGAAAGAATCCATAAGAAAATTGCTGTTCTAATAGAAAGTTTCAGCAAGATTGTGGGTTATCAGATCAATACATAAAAATCAGTGGGATTCCTACATACCAACAATGAAAAATCTGAAAAGGAAATTATCAACAACAACAAAAACCATTTACAGTATTGTTATTAGGTGCTGTTGAGTTGTTTTTGACTCATAGCAATCCTATGTACAATAGAATGAAACACTGCCCAGTCCAGTACCATCTTCACAGTCACTGCCAAATTTAAGACTATCATTGCAGCCACCATGTTAATCCATCTCTTTGAAGGTCTTCCCCTTTTTCACTGATCTTCCTTTACTCAGCATGATATCCTTCTCCAGGTAATGGTCTTTCTGACAACATGACCAAAATATGACAGATGAAATCTGTACATTCTCACTTTTAAGGAGCATTCTAGCTGTACTTAATCCAAGACAGATTTTGTCGTTCTTCTACCAGTCCATGAACATTCAATATTCTTTGCCAGCATCACAATTCAAATGCATCAATTCTCGTGTGGTCTTCCTTATTCATGTCCAGCTTTCACGTGCATATGAGGTGATTGAAAAAGCATGTATTAGGTCAGGTGCACCTTAGTCTTCAAAGTGACATCTTTGTACTTTAACACTTAAAAGAAGTCTTTTGTAGCAGATTTTCCCAGTGCAATACATTATCTGATTTCTTGACTGTGACTTTCATGGGCATTGATTGTGGACTGAAGGAAAATGAAATCCCTGACAACTTCAATCTTTTCTTCATTTATCATGATGTTGCTTATTGGTCCACTTGTAAGGATTTTTGTTATATTTATTTTGAAGTGTAATCCAAACTGAATTCTGTGATCCTCTTTGATCTTCATCAGTAAGTTCTTCAAGTCCTCATAATTCAGCAAGCAATTTTCATTTGCATATCACAGGTTATTAATAAGTCTTCCTCCAATTCTGATGCCATGTTGTTCTTCATATAGTCCAGCTTCTCAGATTATTTGCTAAGCATACAGATAGAAAAAGTATGGTAAAAAGATAAAATCCTGACACACAGCTTTCCTGATTTTAAATCATGCAGTATCACCTTGTTCTGTTTGTATGATTGCCTCTTGGTCTATTTATAGGTTCCTCATGAACACACCTAAGTGTTCTGGAATTCCCATTCTTCATAATGTTATCTATAAATTGTTAAGATCCGTACACTTGAATACATTTGCATAGTCAATAAAGCACAGATAAACACCTTTCTGGTATTCACTGCTTTCAGCCAAGATCCATCTGACTTCAGCAATGATATCCCTTGTTCCATGTTGTCTTCTGAATCTGGTTTGAATTTCTGGCAGTTCCCTGTCAATATACTACTGCAACAGTTTTTTAAATTATCTTCAGTATAATTTTACTTGTGTGTGTTATTAATGATATTGTGTGAAAATTACTGCATTCTGTTGGATCATCTTTCTTTGGAATGGAACAAATACAAATCTTTTCCAATTGGTTGGCCATGTAACTGTCTTCCAAATTTCTTGGCATAAATGAGTGAACACCTCCAGTGCTGCAGTGGGTATTCCATCAGTTCCTGAAGCCTTGTTCTTCTTCAATTCCTTCAGTGCACCTTGGACTTCTTCCTTTAATACCAGGAAATCCCAAGTTACCTCCTGAAATAGCTGATCATAGACCAATTCTTTTTGGTACAGTGACTCTGCAGTGCTTCCATCTTCTTTTGATGCTTCCTGCATTGTTCAATATTTTGCCCATAGAATCTTTCAATATTGCAAGTTGAGGCTTGAATTTTTCCTTCATTCTTTCAGGTTGTTCTCCCCCTTTGATTTTCCAACTTCTGGTCTTTGAACATTTCATTATAATAAATGTCCTCTCAAAATGCCCTTTGAAATCTGTTCAGCTCTTTTACTTCATGATTTCTTCCATTCACTTTAACTCTTCTGCTTTCAATAGCAAGTTTCAGAGCCTCTTTTGACATCCATTTTGGTCATCACACAACTAATCTAGTCTTCAGTCAGTGTTCAATGCATCAAATCTATTCTTGAGATTGTCTCTAAATTCAGGTGAGATATACTCAAAGTCATATTTTGCTCTCTTGGAGTTGTTATAATTTTTTTCAGTTTCAGCTTAAACTTGCATATGAGCAATTGATGGTATTTTCCACAGTCAGCCCCTGGCTTTGTTCTGACATGATACTGACCTTCTCCATTGTCTCTTTCCACAGTTGTAGTCAGTTTGATTCCTATGTATTTCATTTGGTGAAGTCCAGGTGTATACTCACAGTTTATGTTGTAGAAAAGGGTATTCACAATGATTAAGTAAGTCGGTCATGCAAAATTCTATCATGTGATCTCTGGTGTCATTCTCTCAGTGAGGATATATTTTTCAACTACAGATGCTTCTTCCAACTTTCATATTCCAATCACCAGTAATAATCAATACATCTTAATTACATGTTCATCAATTTCAGACTGCAGAAGTTGGTAAAAATCTTTAATTTCCTCATCTTTGACTTTAGTGGTTGGTGCGTAAATTTGGAAAATTTAGTTCGCCTTCCTTATAGACTTATAGATATTATCCTATCATGAGAGCATTGTACTTCATTCAGTAAAGACCTCAAGATTTCTTTTTGACAATGGATGTGACACCATTCCTCTTCAATTTTTCATTGCCAGCATAATAGATCATATGATTGTCTGATTCAAAATGGCCAGTATCAACCAGCTCATTAATACTTAGGATATCTATATTTATGTATTCCATTTCTTTCTTACTTTTTTTTTTTTTTTTCAATTGTGATTTGGGTGAAAATTTACAGAGCAAATTCACTTTGCACACAACAGTTCACATACACTTTGTTTCATGACATAGACTACAATTTACCCCAATGCAACAGCTCCCCTCCCACTTCCTTCCAATAGTTACCTCTTCCCTGTGTCCATCCCTCCATGCACTCCTGCCCCCTGAGCTGTCTCCCTGTGCATAAACAGCCCTTCTTTCTCCCATGATTGTTCTCTCAAGGAGTGTATCTACCTCAGGTAAATGTTCCACTCATATGCCCATCTTTTGTTTGGCTGGAAGCCACAGGTATGGGTTCAATTCCAGACCTGAAGGGCAGCTAGGGGCCATAGTCTCAGTGGTTCCAGTAGGCTCTATCAGACCAGCAAACCTAGTCCCCATTTTATTTTTTCCAAATGATTTTGAGTTTTGTTCCACATTGTTCTCCTTCTCTATCCAGGATCTCCTACATAGATCCCCCTGCGAGTGGTTGACAGTGGTAGCTGGGCACCATCTAGTTCTTCTGGTCTCATAGTCGTATAGGCTGTGGATCACATAGTATACCAGTCACCAGGATGAATTGTTTCCATGATTCTTTGGTTGTCTTCATTCTTCTTTACTCTGGATGAGGAGAGACCCATCGTTGCATCTAGATGGCTGCTTGCAAGCTTTTAAGATTCCAGTCACTACTCGCCAAAGTAGGAGGTGGAACAATGTTTTGTGTAATATGTTATGCCAATTGAGCTTGATGTCCCCTGCAACTATGGTCCCGAGCCCACCGGTTCAATTACTCAGTCCCTCTGGGTAGTTGGCTGTGACCAAGAAGTGACTACAACCTTGTTCCTTGTCAGTTCTACTATACACCTGGGAATTCTTGCAGCTCATACAAATACACTTATAGGACCATTGTCTGACAGCCCTATACATGGTCGTGGGTACACTCCATGCTTCATAGACATACCTAATAGTTCAGCCTATCTACCCATCTATCCACATGTACACCCATGTTTGCCTTCACTAACAACACAGTACTGTATGTGCAAAAGGATTCATCTTTGTTGTCTGTACCTCCCATGTACCTTTCTATGTCTTCCTCTTCCTGAATGCCATCATATTGATCACTCACATTTGGTACTTATCTCTACCTATCTAACAGTTTTCCCTACCCTTCCCTCCCACCCCTGGTAACCAACAAAGAAAATTTCCTATGATAAATAAACCTTTCCTTGACTTTTACAATAATGGACTAATACAATATCTGTCCTTCTATGATTGACTTATTTCACTCATCATAATGTCCTTCAAGTTCATCCATGTTATGTGGTATTTTGCAGATTCTAGGTTATTCTTTAGGGTTGCATAGTATCCGTTGTGTGTATGTATGGTTTTCCATTCCTCAGTTGATGGACATAGGTTGTTTCCATCTTTTGACTATTGTAAATAGTGCTGCAATGAAGGTGGGAGTGCATATGTCTGTTCTTGTCATGGCTTTCACTTCTTTAGGATATATACCTAGAAAAGGAATGGCTGGGTCAAATGGTATTTCTGATTCCAACTTTTTTTTTTTTTTTTATTAGGATTTGGGGAAGATTTACAGAGTAAATTCACTTTTCATACAGCAGTTCACATATACTTT
>NW_006921776.1:344051-349087 GCF_000298275.1 Orycteropus afer afer
GGGCTTTTCTTACTGTTCTTTTTCTAATTGTTGGTGATGTTGGTTTAAAGTGTTGATTTTGTGATACAAAATACCTGCAGTCCTTACAGAAACAATAGAAGACAGACACAGAGTAATCCCTTACAGACATCCCAACACTATGGGAGAGAGATCCAATAGAGCTACTACCTCAGGACCATGGTACTGGGGTACACCAGACTCAATTGGCACAACAAAATACATAAAAGCGTTGCTTCACATCCTACATTGGTGAGTAGCGACTGGGGTCTTAAAAACTTTCAAACAGCCATCTAGGATGCAGCTAATGGTCTCCTAGTGTCGGAAGTGAAGAAGAATGCACAAAACAAACAAACATACAAACAAAAAAACAAGGATATTTAGAAGCAATCAACCCTAGGACACAGTGGCCCTCGAGACGAGAAGAACCAGATTGTGCCTGGCTACCAATGCCAACCACTCAGGAAAGGATCAAATCTAGAGATCCTGGATAGAGTGGGAGGGAAAATGTGGAACAAAATCCAAAAACTCAATAATGACCAGAATTAATGGTCATATGAAGTCTGGTGAGACTCCCAATACTATGACCCTGAAATACATTTGGCACCTGGAATAAAACTCACCCCCAGGGGCAGGCTCTCTGCCCAATGGTTAGTGAGATGTATATATAGACCACTCAACGTAGGATGCTGCACCCACACACTCAATGATAATATATCCCCTAAAGCAATAAACCATGGGACATCAAAGGACGAACATTCAAACTGAGGAAATGCAGGAGGACAAACAGGAGTGCATAATTATGAGGGGCACAGGGAAGTGTTGCAGGGTAGGGAGGGGAGGAGACTGGTAGGGTTGGACATGGCGAATGGGGAATGAAACTAAATGTACACGTGACTTTGAATGTAAAACAAGCTCTTAAAATAAAAAAAAAATAGATTTTCAAATTAAAATAAAAATAAATACATAAATAAACTGTTGATTTTGGGTCTTTTTCTTTTTTGATGTGTGCATTATTGCTATAAATTGGCTTCTGATCATTGCTTTTGCTGTGTCCCAAAGATTTTGGTATGTTGTGTTTTCATCCTTGTTTGATTCAAGGAATTTTTCAATTTTACCTTTTATTTCTTCTCTTACCCAGTCTCTCTCAAGGAGGGTGTTGTTCAGTTTCCATGTATTTACTTTTTTCTTGTTGATCTTCCTATTGTTCATTTCTAATTTGATAGCATTATGATCTGAGAAGATGTTTTGCAGTAGTTTTATGTTTTTAAACTTATTAAGGCTTGCTTTATGACGTAACATATGGTCTATCATGGAAAATGTCCCATGTGCACTGGAGAAGAATGTATATTGTACTGCTGTTGGGTGAAGTGCTCTGTAGATGTCTATAAGGTCAAGTTGGTGGATTGTGATGTTTAGCTCTTCTGCATCTTTGTTGAGTTTCTTTCCAGTTGTTCTATCTTTCAATGAAAGTGGTGTATTGAAGTCTCCCACTATGACTGTGGAGTCATCTATTTGTGTTTTCAACTCTTTTAAAATCTGATTTATGTATTTTGGGGCTCTGTCGTTGGGTCCATAGATATTTATTATGGTTATATCTTCTTGTTGAATTGATCCTTGAATCATTATATAATGTCCTTCTTTGTCTCATATGGTGATTTTTGTTTTAAAGTCAGTTTGATCAGAAATTAATATTGCCATTCCTGTTCTTTTACTGTTGCCATTTGCTTGATATATCTTCTTCTGACCTTTGATTTTTAGTCTATTTTTGTCTTTGCCCCTAAGGTGTGTCTCTTGTAGACAGCATATTGATGGGTTTTGTTTTCTTATTCAATCTGCAACTCTCCATCTCTTGAGTGGTGCATTTAATCCATTAACATTCAGTGTAATTATCGACAAGTATGAATTGGTTGCTGTCATTTTGTTATGTGTTTTTTCATGGTGTCCGTGGTTTCTTTGTTCCATATTATTTTCTGTTCTGAGCTCATTATATTTATGAATCTTATTACCATTTCCTTTGTTGCTGTTGTTTTAGTGTTTGCTGAATATTTGTGCATGTCCTCTTTTTTATTGTGATGTGAAGGTTTATCATTTCTTTAAGGTTACCTTGTGATTTATAATTTTCTCCCCGAGTTTAGAACAGTCCATTCTATCTTGCAACTCTCTTGACTTGCTCACCATTTAGAACTTCTGTAACTACACAGTATTTTCCCTCTTTGGTTTGCAGTTGTCCTCACTTGCTAATTGATGTCTCTGGTTCCCTGTTTACTGTCTTGTATGCTTATTTGACTTTGGATATGTCCATACCTGTAGTTTCTGGGTTATATCATCTTGTGCATTAATGGTCAGTTGTTGTTTGCTATTTTTGGTTCTCTGTTCAAAGGACTCCCTTTAGTATCTCTTGTAAGGTTGGTTGGGTTTTAACAAATCCCCTTAATTTCTGCTTTCTGGAAATCTTCTAATTTCACCATCATATTTGAAGGACAGTTTTCCCAGGTATATAATTATTGGTTGAAAATTTTTCTCTTTCAGGGCTTTATATATACCATCCCATTGCCTTCTCACTTGCATGGTTTCTGCTGAGAAATCAGAGCTTATTGTTACTGGTTGTCCTTTGTAAATAACTTCTTGTTTTTCCCATGCTGCTTTCAGGATTCTTCCTTTGTCTTTGGTTTTGATGAGTTTGATGATGATATGTCTTAGTGATTTTCTTTTAGGATCTATCCTGTTTGGAGTTTGTTGGACCTCCTGAATGGATATATTCTCATCTTTCATAATATCAGAGAAGTTCTCATCCAACAAATCTTGGACAATTTTCTCAGTGGTTTTATTTTTCTCTTCCTGTTCTGGAATTCCAATGACACATAGGTTATTCCTTTTGATAGTATCACACATGAACCTTAGGCTTTCTTCATTTTGTTTTGATCATTTTTCTGATTGATCCCTGTCCAAAGAAATATTCAGGTTTTTGTCTTCAATCTCATTAATTCTGTCTTACATTCCATTAATTCTATTCCTTCGGCCTTTCAATGTGTTATCTATTTCTGATAATTTGGTATTAATCATCTGGATTTCTATTTGTAGATTTAGAATCATTTCTAATTTTTCATTTATTTTGTCATTTTGTTCTTGTAGTCTTCCAAAATTCTTCTAGGGTTTTGTTTGTGTTTTCCTTGGTCTGTCTCTCAATCCTTTGAAGGTACCTAAATATAATTCTTTTGAATTTCTTATCAGGAAGTTCTAATGCTGCTTCTTCCTCAAGGATGTGTTCTGGGTCTGTATCCAGCTCCCTTATTTCTACCACTTTATCTTGCTTCTTTGTGTGGACTGTGATGGTCTGTTATCTGTGAGACATCATGGCAGTGTTATATTTAGATCTCTGTTAGCTGTTTGTGAAGCACAGCCAAGGGTGATTCAGGCTCTTTATTGGTAGTTGTTTATCATTGGCCTGTTGGTGGAGAAGGAAGTGGTGGCTCTCACTCAGTTTGTGAAGCTGCAGGAGGTATGGGTGTAGTTGTGCCTTTTGGGGACTATTGCTGTCTTCCACTCAGTTAGACAAAAATAACAATTGGATAGCCATCAAAAAGTCAAAGCAAATGGACAAAACACACACCATGTAATTACACAGGAACAGTAACCAAAAAAAAAAAGAAAAGAAAAGAAAAAAAAAATGCAATATTTGGGGATAGGGCAATAAGAGAAAAAAAAAGGTCACAACTTTCCAGTCATCTGAGTCTGGAATGTCCTTGTGGTTCCTGGCAAGTGGAACCTGTTCTTAAGTCCCTGGAATCTGGGAGAACGCTGTCTCTTTAAATATCAAAAATAGTCAAACTGCTTGTAAACATTCAAAATGGCTATGCCCTCCAGATAGGGAAAAATCCACAGCTCAAGCTGCCTTCCTTTCTGCTGCTTCCCCTTAATTCACCAGCCACCAGAGCAGTCTTCCATGCAGTCCCTGGCTAGCAGGGCTGAGTTTTAGGTTAATTCTTAGGTACTACCACCACTCAACAATATCTAAGTTGTCTGTGCTGTCAGGATCACTGCCAGACCGTTTCTCCATATGTCTGCTTTCTTGATATTTTCATTAAAATTCTTCTGCTAGTTGGAGTTTAGTCCACTTCTATTTCCTTCCCTTCAAGGCTGAGGGTTCCAAGATTATCTTCTGTATCTGTGTTAATTGGTTCCCTTTTTCTTTGTTGAAGAGGGTCTCTGCAGTCTTTCTGCCTATTCTGCCATCTTTCCAGAACCCTCCATTTCTTTCTTGACAACTTCCAATTTTCATAGATTCATATTCTGTACGTTTCACATTCCAGTTATTAATGGAGGTTTGTGGCTGTTTCTTTTCATTTTGAGTCATGCCACATCAGCAAACAAAGTAACTTTACTCCATCCAACACATTAAGGTTGACTGTACTTTGAGGAGGCAGAGCTTTCCCTGTCATATTTTGAGTGCCTTCCAACCTGACAGGCTCATCTTCTGGCACTGTATCAGACAGTGTTTCACTACTATTCATAAGGTTTTCAGTGGCCAATTTTTTTCAGTAGTGGATCTGTCCATGTCCTCTTCCTAGTCTGTCTTAATCTGGAAGCACCACTGAAACCTATCCACCATGAGTGATACTAAAAAAACCCAAAAACCAAACTCACTGCTATCGAGTTGGAGCCAACTCATAGCGACCCCTCCTTGGGTTTCCGAGATGATGTCATACGGAAGTAGATTGCTCAGTCTTCCTTCTGAGGAGTGGCTGATGGATTTGAACCTAGCTTCCAGCATCACAGTAACATGGAAAACAACACAGTAGAACACATTGACAGATGAGCAGTGGCCATTTATAATAGCATCTACAAAAATAAAATACCTAGGAATAAACTTAACTAGAGATGTAAAGGACTTATAAAATGGAAACTATAAAACACTGCTGCAAGAGACTTAAATGTACTTAAGTAAATGGAAGGACATTCCATGCTTATAGATTTGAAGACTTACTGTTTAGTATTATGAAACAATTTAAAAAAAATGTTTACAAGCACAATTTTTA
>NW_006921776.1:349275-361221 GCF_000298275.1 Orycteropus afer afer
CCAAGGAGTGGTCACTATGATTTGGGTCACTATGACTTGAGAGCAAACAACAACAACAACAACAACACCTATTCTATGCAGGGCACAGTTTTAGGTTCTGTTAAAAATAAAATTTCCACAAGATTAAATTTGTGTATAAATTTATAAGCTTTATTTGTAATTCACAAATTGGGAAGTGTCTGGTCTGGAAGTCAGACAAGAGCTTTGAAGAGCAATACAAAGTGGAAGGGTCTTATAAAGGCATAGATGTAAAGGAATAAGGAAGCTATACTAAGCAGTTTCAGATTGGCAGGTGGGCATTTTCTTTCCTTATTTGGAATTAAGGGGAAATTTTGACAAAGTTAAGCTGTGCAGGCAAGTTCTAATTGGTTAACTTAGATTTCGGCTTCTAGGAAGGTCAGCTGTTTACAAGAAATAGCTTTAGTTAGGTTTTGGTTTGCTAACATAGGGCTTAGCATAAGTGACTCCATTCCAGGTATAGTATGGTCAGGTAAGTAGTTCTTTTAATATGAGAGCATTAGATAATTCAGGCAGGGTCTTTCAATCACCTTATAGTACTTATATTTTAATAAAAGAAGAAAAAAAAAAATGTTGTTACGTGCTGTTGAGTCAGCTCCAACTCATAGTGACCCCAGTTGGGTTGCCGAGGCAGTATTACTATGAAGGTAGATTGCCCCATCTTCCTTCTGAGGAATGGCTGGTGGTTTTGAACCGCCAGCCTTCTGGTTAGCAGTCAAGTGCCTTAGGCACTATGCTACCAGAGCTCCTTAAAAAAAAAAAAAAAAATAGTGGTAGATAAAAGATAATCCTGATTGTGAAAAGTTATAGGAACAGAATTAAAGGCATGATGAGATAGAGTGATAAGGGAGGAATACAGTGGCTTCTTTAAAATGATCATCAGGGTTTGCCTCTTTGACGAATTATAATAGAGGCAAAACCTACTGGGAAAGAAGGGAACAATCAGGAAGAGGGTTGGAGATTTGGGGATGTCAGTGGGGATTCCAGAAAGAGGGAGGTACAGTTGCAAAAGCTTTGAGGTAAGAGAGTGCTTGATGGGCCTAAGGAAGTAAGAGGGGGCTTGTGTGGTTGGGGAGAACCTGGGTGTTATAAATGATTAATGCTTTCAACTGCTAACTGTGAGTATAGAGGTTCGAATCCACCCAGGGGTGTCTCAGAAGAAAAGCCTGGCAATTTACTTCAGAAAACCCAGCTACTAAAATCCTAATGGAGCACCATTCTACTGTGACACACATGGGGTTGCATGAGTCAGACTAGACTCCAAAGCAACTGGTTTAGTGTGGTTGCAGTGCTTTAAGATGAGACTAGGCAATAAGCAGGGACAAGGGAATTGAAGGCTTTGTAGACCTTGGAAGGGAAATTGTATTCTATTTAAAATGTGATAGGGACCATTAGTAGGGGAAAGATATTGCAATTTCCATTTTAAAAGACCACTCTGATCACCTTTTGGGGCTGACGGTAACTTGCATGGTATGTCTGAAAAGAGCAATGGCCTGCGAATACAATAATCACTTCCTCTTTTCTTGGGAATGAGCGTCCTGAAAGAAGCTCACATTTTATAGGGGTTGAGGAAGTGACTGTCTTTTGACTGTTTAATTCTTAGCTTTATTACCTAATAAAAAACAACCACTGTGGAGATCACTTCCACCAGCTGTAACTTCTTGCCTAGGTCATAACAGTTAAAAAGCAGCTATACAACAGGCCTAATATAAGCCCCTACAAAGAACATTCTGTACATAATCCAAGGTCCAAAGGCACCTGCCCACCAGAAGCCTCTCACCTTTAGTTCTCAAAGTTCCTTGTCCAATGTACCAGATTTTAACATTTCTGTGAATTGAACCTACCCTCTAAAATTTTGGGTCTTCCTAATTGGGTCTTCCTAATTGGTCCTTCAGGACCACTCCACTCCTGGCTCCTCTTTCTTGGTGGTAGTAGGTTCCCCTTATGTACTCCCTTTTCTCTCCTTTTATCTCTTTTAAGATAAAAGGGGTTGCAAGCCACACTCCAGGGAAGCTCCCTTTACTTTGGATCAGGGCTGTGATGGGACTAAGGGTGTTGCAACACACCCTTAATCTTAATCTTTTTACACCTCATTGATTTATCACATCATATCACATCACATCATGGAGTATTAGTACATATTTGCCACATCACGTCATTGCATAACTTCTAAACCACTGAGATCACGGCCCAGCCAAGTTGACACAAATTTTAGGGGAACTGATGACAGTAGGAGATTCTGGGTAGAGTGAAAGAAAAATGTGGAACAAAACTCAAAACCATAAAAAATACCAGGCTTACTGGTCTGGTAGAGACTACTAAAACCCTCAAGATTACGGCCCTTAGACATTGTTCAAGAATGAAACCTAACTCACCCCTGTGGCTCAACTTTCAGCCAAACAACAGATAGGCCTATAAACAAAACCAAAAAAACATTTGCTCTGTAAACCTTCACCCAAATCACACACAAAAAAAAAGTTTTAAAAAAAGAGAAATAAAACTGAAGGCAAAGAGAGGCAAAGGAAGAATGTGCAGTCCTAGTGAGTTACTCTGGTGAAGAAGGAGGAAGTGTGCATGTTGCCCAGACCATGCCAGTTTCGCCAATCTTGGGCATTGCTCCTCAGGCCAGAGCGGTTGGTGAGATGCTGACAAGTGTGGAGTTTTATCTGTTTCCATATGGGAGGAAACATTAGGTGGAGCTGATGCACTCCCCAACCCTAACATCATACTACCAGTCTGAGGCTGCTATTTTTAGACATGTATTATGGCTATTAGATCATTACAGTTTTAAAATTCCCTTTGAATTAAGAAAAAAATAGTGGTGGCTCAAGGGTGTCTTCTCTGAGTAGTGTACCTAGTACAGTTGTAGGCACAGAGCAGGTTGCCAGTACTTGTTCATGTTACTTGTCCTTTTCTCTGGTTCTTTTAAATTATAGGCATTTTACCAGGAAGTATATTTAAAAAGAAATAAATGAATACACCATAATCTTAAGTGAATTGTTGTTGTTGTTCTTGTTGTTATGTGCTGTTGAGTCGGACCCGACTCATAGTGACCCCTCCTTGGGTTTCCAAGGCAGTATCACTACGGAAGTAGATTGCCCCATTTTTCTTCTGAGGATTGTCTGGTGGGTTTGAACTGCCAGCCTTCTGGTTAGCAGTCAAATGCCTTAGGCACTACGCTACCAGAGCTCCTTTAAGTGAATTATCAACAATTCTTTTTGATTTTAGTTATTACACAAATCATATTTATTCTTGGGACTAATTTACGAATTATGTTGACTACTTTTTTTATTCCTTTCTTCCTGCATTATGACTTTTGGCTTGTTATTACTCACTAATATGTTGACATTAAGTAGAAAAGAAAATTGGGAAATGATTTAAATTTATCGATTATTGCTAGTGTTGATTCTTATATCACATCAGTCCTCAGTACTGCATTCTACATTAAGAAATATAAAGAGTTAAATTGATATCTTAAATGAAAATTATTAAAAACTAAAAAGTATGAATTAATGTCTGATATGCATATTCTATCAGTATTATGGTGAATAATTCATGTTAAAATTTTAAAAAGTCTTTCTTTAGAATTAAGCATTTATTATCTGTAATAATGAGCTTTTCCGGTAGAATTTTTTCAGAAGCTACTTTATTACAGGTTTTATTATTCCTCCTCACTCCCCTTCCCTTAAACTGACACAAGCCTGAAGTTCTGTAGGGTTTGTGTTACTGCTCCCTTGTCACAGTGAAGGGAGGTGGAACAGGTTGATATTCCAGATAGCTGGAATATTCTTGTTGAGATTCTTCTATAAATAAAATGTTATTTTGATTTTTTTTTTTATGAAATTGATGTTGTAAAGAGAAACAAATTATTCTTATTTCATCTGCTTCCAATTCTTTGTATGTTTTGTGCCTGTTGAGAAAAATGTTATCTGCACTCAGCCTTTGTATATGAGCGTCTTCTTTCTTTATCTTTCATATTTATAGGTACTTCTCTTAATAAGTAATGAAAACAATGAATGAAAAATACACTTGGTGAACAGAAATTGGAATATCTATTTGTTGGTACTTTTTTTTTTTAACAGAATTTTTGATTGTTAATACTTGCATTACGTAAATGTGAAATATATGTAAATTAGACAAATTAGCTTTTGGTGGTTTACAATTTATTTTTCAGTTTCAGTATCCCTAAGATTTTAGTTGTCCAGATTGGATTAATCTTAATACGTTCTCCTTATTGGTCCATGTATAATCTTCTTTTATTTAGTTAGTATTTTTAAGGTTCCACCTGTGAACCTGACACCGAAGACAAAAGCTAGGATCTTGGTGGTAATCTATATTTAACCAAATGATTTCCTTCATCCCTCTGGTTCCCCACATTCCATGTAGCCATTATCCTGAACCCAGTGTTCACTAGTCCTTTGCCATCTTTCTTTATTTTGAATATATCTGTGTGTATTCCTCTTAAGTGTTTTCATTTTTAATTTTAGTTGTTTTTAATTCCATTGAAAAGGAATCATACTGTATGATAATTGCTGGTAAGTGTGTGTGTGTGTGTGTGTGTGTGTTGTTGTTGTTGTTATGTGCCATCGAGTTGGACCTGACTCATAGCGTCCTCTCCTTGGGTTTCTGAGGTGATATCACTACAGAAGTAGATTGCCCCATCTTCCCTCTGAGGAGTGGCTTGTGGGTTGAACCACCAGCCTTCTGGTTAATAGTCAAGTGCTTTAGGCACTATGCTATCAGAGCTTATATATATATATATATATATATATAAACTTACATTATATTGCTAAGATTATCTGTTCTCTTTCTTAGGGATGTCCTCTGATGCACAAACATTGTAAAACTTTTATTAATTCCTATTTATTTTTTGTTTTGTACCTTCTCTTTTGGTGTCATATTTAAGAATCCATTCCCAAATACAAGGTCTTGAAATTTTACCAGTATGTTTCCTTCTAAGAGCTTTAAGTTTTTGGCTCTGGTATTAAGGTTATTGATTTATTTTGAGTTAATTTCATGTATGGTGTAAAGTAGGAGTCCAATTTTACTCATCTTCATGTAGAAATCCATTCTTCCCAGAGCCAACTATTGAATAGACTATTCTTTCATTATTTTATGGACTTGTCACATTTTTCAAAAATCACTTGACCATATATATATGGGTTTATTTCTGGACTCTCACTTTTATTCCATTGGTATATATAGCTATTCTTATACCAGTACTATACTGTTTTGATTACTGTAGCTTTGTAGTAACTTTTGAACCTGGGAAGTGTGAGCCCTCCTACTTTGTTCTTTTTCAAGATTGTATTGACTGTTTGGGACCCTTGCAATTCCAAATGAATTTGAGGAACAACTTTTCCATTTCTGCAAAAAATTAGTGTTTCAATTTTGATAAGGATTTTGTTGATTATGTAGATCATTTGGGGGAGTATTGACATCTTGACAATATTAAACCTCCCAATTCATGAACATAAGATATCTTCCCATTTATTTATTATTGTTATTGGCTGTTGTTGAATCTGCCCTTGACTCGTGGCAATCCCATGCACAATGAAATAAAATGCTGTCTGGTCCTGTACTATCCCCATGATAAGTTACAGATTGGACCATTATGATCCACAGGGTTTTTCATTGGCTGATTTTTGGAAGCTGACCATCAGGCATTTCTTCTTAGTATATCTTAATCTATCTTAAATTCAGCTCCACTGAAACTTATGGATATGTTTGTGGTACACTGGCCAGGAATCAAACCTGGATCTGTCACATGGAAGACAAGAATTCTACCACTGAACCATCAATATGACTATTATTTATTTAGGTCTCTTTTATTTATTTATTTTTTCCAGCAATATTTTATAGGTTTCAGTTTACATATCTTTCACCCCTTTGGTGAAATTTGTTGCTAGATATTTATTCTTTTAACTATTGTAAATGGAATTACTTTCTTAATTTCCTCTTCAGATTATTCATTACTGGTGTATAGAAACACAATTGATTTTTGTATGTTGATCTTATATTTTGCAATTTTTATGAGTTCTTTTATTAGCCCTAATAGCTTTCTCATGAAATTTTTAGGATTTTTCCATACATAGGATTATGTCATCTGTGAATCGATAAAGTTTTACTTCTTTCTTTTTAATTTGGATGCCTTCTATTGCTTTTCTTCTCTTTTTTTCTTTCTTTTCTTCTTCTTCTTCTTCTTTTTTTTTTTTTTTTTTTTTTGTCTATGTGCTCTGGCTAGAACTTCTAGTCCAATGTTGAGTAGCAGTGTGAAAGTGATCAGCCTTGTTTTATTCCTGATCTTAAGGGGAAAGCTTTCATTCTTCAAACTCACTGCCAATGAGTAGGATCGGAGTCATAGTGACCCCTCTTTGGGTTTCCGAGGCGGTATCACCAGGAAGTAGATTGCCCAACCTTTCTTCCGAGGAGTGACTGGTTGGTTTGAACCACCAGCCTTCTGGTTAGCTGGCAAATGCTTTAGGCACTAGGCCACCAGAGCTCTTTATATATTCTTGATATTCATCTTGTGTTAGTTGTTTGTATTTGGAATATATTTTCCAAATTTGTAACTTAGTCTTTCACTTTCTTTATGCTAGCTTTTGATGACTAGAAGTTCTTAATTTTAATATAATCAAGAAATCAAAAAAATTTTTGGTCTTTTTTTTTGTAACCTAAGCAATTTGTTTTCTGACACAGGTCTATAAAATATATTCACTAATACTTTAAACTAAGATTTTTAATGGTTTATTTTTTGCACTTAAGACCTTATTCCCTCTAGAGATGATTTCTATTAGTTGAATGAAGGAAGAATTCAACTTTAATTCTCCATAAATATTATTATTTAAAAAAATTTCCATTTATTTAACAGTCCTTTCTTACTCCAATGATCTGTCTTGCTACTTCTGTCAAATACCAAAGTTTCATAAATGCAAGGATTTCTTGAATTCGCTTGTTTAATTACAACATATATAACAAATGTGTGTGTTGTGTAAAATTCATTTTTCTTTGAATTTCAGATACACAATCAGATGCACATACCTAGATTTTGAAGTACTTTTGTTTTCCCATTAGGTTTTGGATATAGTAAGAACAAGTATTCGTACAGTTCTCCCACGCATCTGGAGAGTACCTGATGTTGATGAATTAAATTTATATCGGATCTTCAATCGAATTTTTAATCGCTTACTATGGAATCATGGCCAAGGGCTATGGAACTGTTTCTGTGATTCAGGGTAAGTTCTGATTCATCTTTTATTGTTGTCATTTTTAATATTTTGCTATTTAGTTACAGAGATAGACCAATAAAATGGTTGAATTTATTTAATGATCTTTTGAAACATGTATATCTGACTGCATGTAATTTTAGTACTTAACTATAATTTATAGCAATTAAAGTAATTTAGATGAGATGATGAATATGAACACAACACCACCTAACTAATTTGAAGTCAGTAGAGAGAAGGTAGTCTTAATTAATGAAAAATCTCAATTACAAGTTAATATCCTTAAAGATCTTTTACTGTTGGCTTTATGTAACAGTCTTCCAAAACTATGGTTATACTCCTGCTTCTCTCTAGTGTTCTAGTTCTACTGAAACTGTTTTGACACATTGTCATTTTAACCTCAAATATCAAAGCAAACATTCCATTCCCCCTTTAATTTAGAAGTGGTTCTGCTTACTGATTTGTTTCATCTCTTGTTACACAAGTTTGATATCTCACTGGCATCTGTGTCTTCTTTCTCCCTCACTGTCTTTAGTCAATCACCTGCCAAATCCTGTTAATTTTCTGTCACATTTCCAGTACAGCTAGATTGTTTTCCATTCACTCTTTCAAGAATTACCAAGTACTTATACTGCCTTAGGCATGTTTGGAGATAAAAAGATGAATCTGACACTGATTTTGCCCTTAAGAAACTTAAAATAACTTATTTTATCCTACTTACTGTGTGCCAGACATTTTTGTAATCACTTTACCTGTACTAGGTAATTTAATCCTCATACTAACACTTTGAGGCAAGTTCTATTATTATCTCTATTTTCTATATAAGGAAACTGAGGCACAGACAAGTTCCTTACCAAGGAACTAGTGGAAATGGGATTTGAAATCAAGTAGCCTGGTCCCAGAGTTTATGCTCTAACCAATAAGCTCCACTGTGGCTAGTAGATAAAATAAGATCTATAAAAATATAATCATTATAAAAGAGATCTGGGGTTTCTGATAAGAGGAGTCTTTTGGGTAGAGGCTAAGTAAAATTTAATAGATTTCTAGTCATTTTTGCCTCCATTTTTTTGTTTTGTTTTGTTTTGTTTTCAGTATCCACTTTACTGGGTCATTTCCTAAAATCTGTAGTGATTCCCTTTATCATTAAAGTTTAAACTTCTTATCTAGAGATGTAAGGCTCTCTAGTATGCTGATTCTTTTAGATTTCTTCCTTTCCTACTCCAGAAAAGAAACTCATTATATTGCAACTTTCTTAAAAATTTGTCCTTTTCCTCTGAGCTTTAATGTCCTTGACTATCTGATTGGATTGTGTTTCATAACCCTGTGCCCCCAATGCCTTTGTGCATTATTTATATCCTACATAAAGACAAAGACTATACTTATCTCTATTCTAGTCTGAAATAATCTCCGAATTTCTTCTGTTTAAGTATTTCAGTCATTTGGTATTGAATCATTTGTACCATTTGCAAACTCATTCTCACTTTTTTTTTTAAAATTCAACTGCCATTGACCAATAGAGAGAATTCAGAAGGCCTCCTAGTCTGGTGAAATTGGAGAATAGTCTTGGCTATAAATTATTTCCACAGAGATTTAAGTGAACATTTGAACTCTACTCTATGGCCCCTTAATTGTCTTAGTCTGAACTCATAATTGGAATAATTTTTTTCTGTTTTTTGATCCATTGGTTTTAATTCTACATCTGAATTCCAGCTATTTCTTCATGCTGGAAGTGAGTGAGGTAGTTTGCTACTGAAATTGATGCTTTTGACTTTGAGTCCATGAGTAATGTCTAACGCTGACCCTTAAGATGCCCTTAAAGTATATTTCCTTTCCTCTAGGATTCTTCTTCCCTGAATTTTCTGTTTGATCTATTCAGAATCCTGTTCCCTTTCCCTGCTGTAATACTCCTCACAAATTTCTCTGGTGGTATCTATTGCTATTAGTAATGTTAGTAATAGCAGTCCCTGGGTGGTGCAAATGGTTAAGCAGTCTATGAGATCAAAGCTGGTGGTTTGAATCTACACAGATGTACCTAGGAAGACAGGCCTGGTGATCTGCCTCTGAAAGAGCACAGCCTTGAAAACTCTATGGAGGAGAAATTCTGCTCTGTGCACATGGATTGCCATGAATTGGAATTGACAGGATGGCAACTATCAATAACAATGTTAACAGTATCTAACATTTATTGAAGGGTTACTAAGATCCTGGCACTGTTATATATATTGAAACATGTTTATAATCCCCACAGTAGTATTTTAAGTAAACTATTACTAATGTCATTTCACAGATTTGGAACATAATGCATAAAGAAAGTATATACTTACCCAAATTCTCATAGTAAGTGGGTGAACCTGGATTTCACTGTTGTCTAGTCAGATCCGACTCATAGTGACCCCTCCTTGGGTTTCCAAGGTGGTATCACTATGGAAGTAGATTGCCCAACCTTCCTTCCGAGGAGTGGCTGGTGTGTTTGATCTACCAGCCTTCTGGTATTCTGAGTCAAGGGACCCACCACATTAGCCAAGACCTCAAGTCCATAGCAACAGGGAACTTGAACAGTAGTAACTTTGAGTCCAATTTTCTCTTCACTCTCTATCCGTTTCTTTAAAAATTTGGTTTGTAAAGGTGAGCATGATACCAGATTTTTTGTGAAACTTTACAAATGATTTTCTTAGATTATGTCAGTGCTATATGTGTTTGGTTCTCAGTTTGGAACCAGGATAGTACTACCTTATCCATTGGATCATGTTTAGTCAATGTATATCCCTAACCATTGGTCCAATAGCATAGGAGTCAAGGTAAAAATCTGCTCTTACCTCTGTTCTACAAGAGTGAATTTAACATAAGACACAGCTGTCTTTCAGAATTAGGTATAAAATCCTAGAAAAATATAACTCTGGGCCACCTTGATTTTTGCCTCTGCCTGTCAACACTCCCAATAACAAGCAAACAAATACTCCCCTATGCACCTCCGGCTGCATCAAAGTGTATTGAGATCTATTCAGTAAATTTTCCTAGAATTGGCCAGGGATTTTACTAGCACATCAAACAGAAAACACTATTTCCCTCTCTTCTTTTTCCAAGCTTTAAAGTGCATGCTTAGTGACCTTTTTATCACTTGCAGTTCCTGGAAGTATCAGGCTACACATTTTGACGGTGTTCTCTTCAGGAGAATAGCTGTTGGAATTTTCATGAATAAAATGCTTCACCATGTTTCACTAGGATAGGAGAATTATAGGATGCTATGGGACCTGAAGGAGCTCTGGTAGCACAGTGCCTAAGGCACTTGACTGCTAATCAGAAGGCTGGCAGTTCAAATCCACCAGCCACTCCTCGGAAGGAAGGTTGGGCAATCCTACTTGCGTAGTGATACTGCCTCGGAAACCCAAGGAGGGGTTGCTATGAGTCGGGGCTGACTCGACGGCAAATAACAACAACAACAACATGGGACCTGAACTCAGACTTGAAGACTCAGGAAAGGCAGCCATGAGAAATAACATTTAATCTAAGACTTGAAGGAAAAATAGGAGTTTGCCAGGTAAAATAAAAAGAAAGAGGTAGGGGCAATGTGGGAGAAGGAATGCATAGTTTGGAAAAGTCCCCTCTCCATTCAAAATCCTGATAGGTAACACCAAAGAAGAGAAAGTATTTCCTTGTGCAAATATGTTATGTAAAAGCTTTTGTTTTAGAAGAAGCTTTAAGGAATATTCTAAGTCACCAATCTGCATTGAGGCTGAATTATACTACTTGAAAACATATGCAAAATATATAGGCTATTACAATTGATATAAATCCCACTTCTTATATAACCCATGTATAAATCCATGGTCTTATATAACCTTCCATTGAATATGTTGCAATTAGTACTTACCAGTTCATTAATCTTTCTGTTGTTGATTATCCAGTTGACATATTGTGCAGATTTTTTCACCATCCTTTCTCCTTTCTGCTACTTTACTTTGGGCTATTCAGTCATCCATAATGCCTTTTACCAGAGAACAGGAAAGGAATTAATCTGTTTTTCTCTTTAGATAACTGCTTTATTAAATGTTTAGATAGGAAAGGAGGTTAAAAATAATGGATTACTGGATGTTATGAGGCTTTTCAAGACTCTCAATTTCATTAATAACTTCTTTTTGTTGTCAGACATGTTTATTATTCTTTATGTTCTCATTATATTTCTAAAAATGTCATGTGAAGGTATTTCCTCTTCACATTTCTCTGAATATTTAGAATTCATGATTTTTGGCCCTCTTATTTCTTTGGATTTTAGATTTAGAAAGCAAGTAGGTGAGACTATGGGCTCTTAGCTACAGGCACTAGTGTTTTGAACTATTTCTGTGTCCCTTCACTTAATTTTCTTTTAATTGTATTGGTATTATTGAAAATTAAAATGTGATAGTATTGTAAAGGTGTTTCATATCTACTCAGCTATGCTAGGTGGCAGGTAAGAAGTGGGGGATGGCTCTAATACATCAGTTTGATGGATAAGTTTCCTGTGTGCAGAGGGATGTCATTGGCCCATCATTAAAAAAAGCAGGTCCTGGCCATTTTCTTTTTCTTTATGAAAGCTTTCGGTATGCAGATACTTAAATGTGGACTAATAGAGTAGAATGTTCTCTTTGGCCAGTGGTGGTGAATGTTGTTGTTGTTGTTAAGTGCCATCGAGTCATTTCCGACTCATAGCGACCCCATGCACAGC
>NW_006921776.1:364732-380008 GCF_000298275.1 Orycteropus afer afer
TGCTTACCTCGCTCCCGGGGGCTAAGCACAAGCCCGCCCGTGCTTACCTTGCTCCCAGAGACCTGGTCCCTCTCTGTCTCTCTATCTGTTCTAGAGATACAGTGGTGAATAAAACATAGTTCCTGTCCTTGTAGACCGGAAAGGGTGGTGAATGTACACACCAAAAATATATAGGAGACCTTGATTCATAGATTTATTTTGAGTACTTAAGAAAAAGTGAGAGAATGAGGAGCCCAAACTGGTCACATTATAACTCAAAATATATTCAGAAAGTTATATCAAATTAGAGTGGCATAGAAGAAGCATCTTTATCTTTCTTCTACTTTATTTCCTATATCTACTCCAGAAATTAAATAAGGAAAAGTCCCTAAGAAGTCAGTGACCTGATATTGGCATCTAATCAAATGGCTCCAATGTATCAAAATATAAATATATCCAAACTGAGTGGGGTGGAGATAGGCTTTGTAAACATGCTCAGAAATCCCAATGGAGAGATGAGGAAAAGTGCTAGGCAGAGAGTCAGAACATAGGATCTTTTCTGTGTGTATTTATATGTATATGAAAATTTTCTTCGGGGCCCAGACATCTGGGGCCTGCTAGAATAAGACATATTAAAGTAATTACAAGCATACTCTCTAATTTGTTTTATTCATTGTTTTTGTTGATTGAATTAGGTGTGTGTGTGTGTTATATTATATTTAGTGTTAACTTATATTTAGTGATAATTTGTATTTACTGATAAATTGAATTTTATTTTTATAGTTAATTTAACTAACATATTACTGTCTGTTTTCTTAACAATAAAAACAATATTATATTTAGACCTAAACATCTCAGAACATAGAAGAAAATTTCTCTCCATTTATACATTTGATATTATTCCCTTTAAGAAAACCTGCCATTCGCTGATCATATGCTGTCTTTTTAGAGCCATCTTTCCCTCAAAAGAATAAATAGCAGCCTTTCTACAAAAAAAAAAAAAAAAAACCTTTCTGAATTTCTTAAACATTTACAAAAATTCCAAAGATATCAAATATCCACAAAAGGCTGAAAATGGAGCCTTTGAATTTCCCACTGGGAAGTACATTTCTTCAGGCAAATATTTTCCTTAATCTTTTTTTTTCTTTCTTTCTTAAAATCTACTCTTTTACCTCTGAGGGTTGAGTGAATTGGTTTATGTAAAATGAGACTTGAACCATCACCAACTCTCCAACCAAACTTTCCCCTTGAGGTTTAAAAAGAGTTTCATTTACACTAAGGAAATAAGTCTGTCTTTCTGTCTGCCTGTCTCTTTCTAGTGGGGGTGGTGAGGGTGATGAAGTGTTTCCTAATTTGGTCTATGATTGTAAATTTAAAAAAATGTGTGTGTGTGTATCTGGATGGATCTTTCTCTCTCTCTCTGTATATGGAGAGATAGGTAGATATAGATATAGACAGATAGATACAAAGAGAGAGTGCGCTACCACCTGTTTGGAATAATCTAATAAGTGCACTGCAGGGAGAACACTGTCTTTTGGATTCCAGTAGGGCAGTACTTGTTGAGAAAGCCTGACTTCTAGAGGACAAAATATGTTCTGTGAAGATATCATGGGCATAATTACATGTCCTTTTCAAAAAAGTGTTTTAAAATGGGTGGTCAAAATTAAGGGGTTAACCTAAGATTTTTTAGTACAATGGAGCCATAAATAAAGTTGCAGCAACTTTTTAATTCTTTTGCAGAATCATTACTGATAAAGAGGTAAATATATCTTCCTAGGAAACCTAAGTTCTTATAATAGCTAACTTTTGAGAAATTAGCTCTAGTTTGCAAATACTTTAATATGGAGTAACTCCATTTTTTTAGGAGGTGTTTGGAATCCATCCTGTTAGCTACTCACAGTTGTCAGCATTAAATTCTTTGAAGATAAATAATATATGAATTAGATTTTTTTTAAAAAAATATAAAGACTAATTTCCTAATTTGCATTAATATATACCTTTCAACCATTCGTAGTTACTTCAAATACATGAGGCCATTTCTACTTTCCCTTATTGGTTTGTTGCTAGGTAAGTAATATAGCTGGTTGCCATTTTTAACAGCGAATATGAGGTCATGTCTGTTTCCATGCCAACAGATCCTCTTGGGAGAGTATATTCAGTAAAAGCCCGGAGGTGGTGTCTCCTTTACAGCTCCAGTGTTGCCAGCGCCTGGTTGAGCTTTGTAAACAGTGCCTGCTAGTGGTTTACAAATATGCAACTGACACAAGAGGATCACTCTCAGGCATGGGTCCTGACTGGGGTAATTCCAGGTACTTGTTTATATTTCCTAGACCCTGTGAGTCTTATATAAAGTAATGCCACAATGCAGTTTGAAATTGAGAGTTTCTGTTTACGTACATGGCGAGAGCAAAAGTTAGACTGAAAATTCATTCCTGCTATTATTTATAAAATATTTTTTAACTTTGTTGTTGTTGTTGTTATGTACCGTCGAGTCAAACCCGACTCATAGCGACCCCTCTTTGGGTTTCCGAAGCAGTAATCACTACGGAAGTAGGATTGCCCAACCTTCCTTCCGAGGAGTGGCTGGTGGGTTTGAACCGCCAGCCGTCTGGTTAGTAGGCAAGTGTCTTAGCCACTATGCTACCAGAACTCCTAGCACAGCCTTAAAGTTAAACAACTGAGCAAGGACAGTAATCACAAATCTAACGGTTATAAAAATAGAAATAACCTACATGAAAACAAGATTATTTGGCTTATATACTTTTGCTTTCAAAAGCCAATTAAGAGCCAAAAGAAACACAAACCCACTGTCATGGAGTTGATTCTGACTCACAGTGACCCTACAAGACAGAGTAGAACTGCCTCCTGGGGGGAACCAAGGAGGTAAATCTTTGTGGAAGCAGACTGCCACTTTCTTCCTTGGAGCAGCTGATGGATGGAACCACTGAACTTTTTGGTAAGCAACTGAATGCTTTAACCACCGTGCCACCAGGGCTTCTCAGTCAAGAAAGAGCATCCAAAAAAATGGAATAAGTTTAACCTTTTTCCCTCCAATAAGAGTATTTAAACATTTATCCTTAAGCCTATAATAGTAGGGGAAATATTTTGTTTACTTTTTATTCTTATATATCCCTCTACTGTGTTCTTATCCCTAAACAAATCTTCAGGTGGTGGCTTTTTCAAGTACCATTTAAAAATTCAGTTTTATAAATATTATGTGGGTAAAGTAGGTAGTTTTCAAAAAGGATGAAAATTAATATTGCTTTTAAGTTGCAAAAATACACAAAGTACATGTTAGAAGTACATTTTAGCATTTTTTCAAGGCAAGTATAGTTAGTGTCCATTAGAATTAAAGATGAATATGTGATTTTTAATAAGTGTAAGGGAGCTCTGGTAGCATAGTGGCTAAGTCACTTGTCTGCTAACCAGAAGGTTAGCAGAACTTCCCAAGTTCTGAACCATTTGAGAGAGAAATGCAGGAGTCAGAGATGCTCATCAAAATGTAGACTCATTACTTACTGATAAATGCTTGATTGCGGGACATGGAGCAGATGTGAGCCATATGAATTTTCTAATATTGGATTTTGGAATGACCCACCAGCCACTCCTCGGAAGGAAGGTTGGGCAATCCTACTTCCGTAGTGATACTGCCTCGGAAACCCAAGGAGGGGTCACTATGAGTCGGGGCCGAATCGACGGCACATAACAACAACGACAACAAGTGTAAGTTGGAGTACTATTGAGAATAGAGGATATTGAACCATTGTTTTGAGAAAAATAAATGACACTCAATAAAGTATGGGATTCAACATAATAGACAATGTGGAAAATGGAACCATCATAGCTTAAATTTTCTTTTAAAACATCTGGAAATTGATCTATCTATTAAAAAGTTCTCAGTCAGTATAATAAAGTTAACTTCCAACAAAATGACTTGCAACAGCAGAATGGCTCAAAATATTTTTCACAAAAAATTACTGAGAGATGTGGTGGTTATGTTTGTGTGTCAATTTGGCTGGGCCTGGCTAAGTGGCTGAGCAGCTGGTGGTAGTTATTCCTCATGATGAGACTAGTAATGAACTCCATGGTGGGATCTACCACAAGCAGCTGAGTAGCTGCCTTTGAGATGTGGTCTGCTTCCTGTATATAAGGAGAGGCCTTGGGAATGGTCTCTAGCTATGGCACTTTGAACCCTGCATGTAGCTGTGTCGTTGTTCAGCAAACTGCCATGCTCTGCCGACCTTGGGACTTACGATGGACTTGAATTAATGGCCTGCCGTGTGATTTGGTAACATCAGGACTGTGCCTTTTTACTTGTCAACCTTGGGCTTGGCAGCCTCTGCAGCCAGCAGCTGTTTGAGTAAAGAAAAGCCTCTAGCTTCAGTGGGCTGGGAGCTGGAGGCAGAGCTGAAGCCCAAGGCTGAGGGGCTTTCACCCAGTCCCTAGAGCCTGGCACTTTGAACTCAGACTTCTAGCCTCCCGAACTGTAGGAGAATAAACTCCTGTTTGTTAAGGCCGTCCCATTTGTGGCATATTCCTGTCAGAGTGGCACTAGGTAACTAGAACAGGTGTACTTTAAATCTCTGGCCACCTTGGATATAGTCATTTTATGGTTGCAGGACCTTTAACCTATTTTAACTCTTCTGGAAATAGAAGCTAATTAGGCACACACTGATAGAAGTAAAATTAGCCTTAACACTTAAATATCAAAGTTATGTTCTGCAGTTCTAATGGTTTGACTGAAGCAAATCATTGAAATAAACATATAACTTTCATTAATATTTCCAAATTATTTAAAATAAGGATAGTTATTTTGGGGACATTACTACATATAAATGGAGAGCCTTTATTTCAAGAAGTTGTACTCTGGGAGCATGGCCAAGAAAACCTTATATTTGTGGCTGGAAAAGATTATTTCATTTTCTTCAATGTCACTCCTGAAATTCCAGATTTCATGGCCCAACTTCTATTAAGGGATTGTGTGCCTTTTGTGGGTGGGCAAATAGGATGTCTTTCTGGTTGTTCTGGAGGAAGAAGTTAGTCGCTTCAAGCCTTTTTATTTTCTTCGCCTCCTGGTGGTCAGAAGAGATAACTTCTGACCCTTAAATCTTGAGTTCTGGATTTCTGATAAATGCCCAGTATGAGCCCATTATTGTGATTATAAGCCCTTTTTTGCAGGGGAAGGTCAGTAAATATGCTCTTTTTTTCCTTCCCAAGTTCTGAACCATTTGAGAGAGAAATGCAGGAGTCAGAGATGCTCATCAAAATGTAGACTCATTACTTACTGATAAATGCTTGATTGCGGGACATGGAGCAGATGTAAGCCATATGAATTTTCTAATATTGGATTTTGGAATGAAACTTACCCATCCAGGCAGTGGCAGAACTGAACCAACCCAGACCTCCCAATACCACTACCCCATAAGATCTAGGTCGGTTAGCATTGGCAGGAGAGCAAATAAGAATGCATTGTCTCTGTACCTAGGCAGATCCCAGAGGGAAAGAGGCTGAGCCACACATGCCTGGTTCCTTCTTTTAAACTCACAAATTAGGTAACTCACTTACGGTAAGAGGCCAGAAAGATTACTGGTGGAATTTCTTCATGGAAACACAGGAGGGGAGGGAAAGAAACATTTTTCTCTAATATCCAGCACTAAAACCCAAGTCAAGGTCACATTCATTTAAAACATGGACAAAATGACCTTATATTCTTCACCTCATAGATAAGTAGAGAAACCTGTAGCACTTTTAGTTTATTTGCAGAAGCTGTTTAATTTTTATTGAGAGAGAAACTTAATTCATGAGGTATACCTAATATAAAGAGAAACCGGAAGATACATCTTTGGCTAATTTATCTATAAATTAAAAGAGAAGAAAATAGAGTTAACATTAGTCAGGTTTATGGAACATGCTTATTTTGACCAAAGATCTATGGGCTATATCTTAAGAGGTTTTAAAGAGTGTATGGCATCTAATGCATGGAAAGAGTGGCCTTCAACCTTACAGTCTTCAACAACTAATAATTTAGTATGCCCACCAAGAAAAGTCATTTCTCAGAAGTGGAACCATAATGACTAAGCAAGCAAAATTAGTATATGAGCCTAGATGGTCAATTACTATGTATATATATATATAATTTCCCCAGGATATTAGAGTTAGCTCTTGGCACCAGCTCAATATTTTACTATAACTAGGCTTATGTGGGAAGCTTTGAGATCTCCAACCACTTTTCAGCCTCAGCAGCTCTGTGTACTGGGCTTCCATATGAATGCGCTTTACAAGGGATTCCATGACTAAAGGCATTTTTAAAAACCTCAGAGTTAGAACTTCTAGTTTTGGTAATAGAGCACTAGGTATTTGGACAAATCCTCTTTCTGATGACGACCTGAAAACTGCACAAAATAGCAAAACATTTTCTTAATGACATCAGAGAGTTAACAATGTACTTGTGAGTACTGAGTAGTGCTTTTGATAGCTTTATGGGCCTAGGGGAATAAGTCAGAGTCCAGAGCCTGCCAAGATGAGGGTCTTGGTAAACACCCTAGATTCCTAGGAGAAACAGTGTTCCAGATATTTTGCAAAGCTAAAATGGGCAGAATTACAAGGAAAAATACAAAAATTTAAAAAAGTTTTAATATACATATTTCAGAAAAAAATACCAGTAAAGATACAGAAAATTCTAACAATTCAATTAGCAGACTTAATTACTTGTCATATATTGAAGTAACACCAAGAACTTCAGAATACAATACAACTTGCACACTAGGAATTTTCACAAAAATCAACCAAATAGTGGACTATTGGAACAAATTTTAACAAATTTCAGATTGGAATCATACAGAGTATTTTTTCTGACCATAATATAATGCCAGGGAGCTAGAAAACAATAACAAAATTTAACCAGAAAATTCTTACTGTGGAATATTAAGAATTACATTTTTAAATAGCCCTTGAATCAAAGAAGAAACATAATGGACATGAGCTGAATGATAGTAAAAATATTAAAAAAAAAACTTGTAAATTGTAGGTAAGTCAATATTATAAGGATACTTGTAGGCTTAAATGAATATATTAGGAAGGAGTAAAAGCAAAACTTAAATAACCATCTTGAGAAATAAGAAAATAGTAACAAAATAAACCTAAAGACTACAGAAAAAAAAAAATGAGAGCAGAAATTAATGATATAATAATACAAACATGGGAGCTCTGGTGGCATAGTGCCTTAGACATTTGAATGCTAATCAGAAAATTCTAACAATTCAATTAGCAGACTTAACTACTTGTCATATATTAAGTAACACTAAGAACTTCAGAATACAATACACCTTGCACACTAGGAATTTTTACAAAAATCAACTAAATAGTTTGAACCACCAGCCACTCTGAAGGAAGGTTGGGCAATCTACTTCCGTGGTGATACTGCCTCGGAAACCCAAGGAGGGGTCACCATGAGTCGAAATCGACTCCATGGCAGTGAGTTTGGTTTTAGTTTAATACAAACAAAGAATACAGAATCAACACAGCCAAAAGTAGGTTTTTGAAAAGATTAATAAAAACTGATAAACAACTGTCAGAATGTGCAAGAACATAAAAGAAGAGGCAAAAATAAACATGAAAAAAAAAAAAAGCATTACTACAGATCCTACAATTGTTTCACTATTGATAAGAAAATATTATAAACAATTTCATATTGACAAATTTCATGATTTGGATGAAAGTAACACATTTCTATAAAAACACATAGAAGAATAGAAAGTCCTACCTAGTTGTGATAGTTGAAGATGTGTCAACTTGGCTGGACTCCAGTTGTGAGTGGTGGTTCCCATGATGGATCACATGACTGAGTTCTGAGCGGCCGGTCTGCCCAAGGGGAGTTTCCCCAGGGGTGTGGCCTACCTGCAATGCTATTCCAAGGACAAACTGGAAGAACGGCATTCCGGACTATATACTTCCTTGAGTGAGCGGCTCGCTGCTCGCCCTGGAGGTTTCGGATTCATCCTTTGTTGGGAACAGCAACCAGCGTGCTGCGTGCCAGCTTGATTCTCTCGGCTCTGTTGTGCTTACGGGAACCAGGCGGCTCCGGGCCTCATCTCCTCCAGAGACGAACTTTGTGGCTTGAACTCCTCTGCAGTGCGTGCGAAAGCCAGGTGGCTCCGGGCCCCATCCCCCTCCAGAGACGAACTTTTCAGCTTGAACTTGTCGGCTTCTACACGACTGTGAGCCATTTACCTAAGAAATCTCTCTCTCTCTCTCTTTCTCTCTCTATAAATATATATATATACACTTTGCTGGTTTTTGTGTTTCTCTAGAGAACCTAATCCAACACATTAGTCATAAGAATTGAAGAAATTGAACCAATAATTAAAAGCTCCTTTCACAAAGAAAACACCAGTTTCACATGATTTCATTAGTTGATTCTAACAATTATGTCCAAATCAATCCAGGGAATAAAAAAAAAAGGAACACTGCAGCTTGGTTTTTGAGGCCACCTGACTAGTACATTATGGCAAAGGAAAATGATAACTCACTCGCACTCCTGAATATAGATGCAAAAGCCTAAACAAAATGAACCTAGCAATATTAAATAGGATAATATCATGACCAACTACTATTTATTGCAGGAATTTAACTGTACAATAACATTAAAAAATAATCAATATAATTTGCTACAGAATAGAATAAAAGATAACTTCAAAAGATACAGATAAATCACTTGATAAAATTCAATTTACATTTATGCTTAAAAAATACTTAGCAAGCTAAAAACAAAAGGGAACTTTCTTAATGTAGTAAGGAGTAATTACAAGGAACTTACAGCAGTCATACTTAATGGTGAAATATTGAAGGCTCTCCCTTTGAGATCAGGAACAAGATAAGATTTCCTTCTGTCACCACTTTTCTTCAACATTATACTGGAGGTTCTAATCAGTCAAAAGAGATAAGCAAAAGAAATAAAAGACAAAGAAAAGAAAAAGAGGTTTGAAAGAACGAACTAAAACTTATTACTAGTGGATGTGATTGTGTTTGAAGAAATTTAAACAAATCTACAGATGTATTATGTTAAACAATACTGATAAAAAATACACCTACTCATCACTTATTGACTGTTGCACCTGTAACAATAGTAGAAAAATCTACTTTTCCATCTATTTTGCGATTAATGGCATCATCTGGCAGTTAATGAACACCGTGTGCTAGATGAGAGTAATGTTGGCTGTGATGTTTAAGGTTATGTTTCAAGTTGGCTGGGCCATGATTCTTAGTGATTTGACAGTTATGTAATGAGGTAATTTGGAAGTTATGTAATGATGGAGTCATCCTCCATTTTATGAGCTGATGTGGTCATTCTCCATATTTGCTTCATGCCAGTTTTCACATAATGACCTGGTCTTTGGAACTTAATTAACCATGTCAATAAGTTAGGAGTGGGTATATTAAGAAAATCAATTGTATTTTTCTATCTCAGCAGCAAACAGCTAAAATATAAAAGTTTAGATATCATTTTTCAGTAACTCCCCAAAATATCAAATACTTAGGAACAAATCAGGAGCTCTGACGGCATAGTGCCTAAGGCATTTGATTGATAACCAGAAGGCTGGCAGTTCAAATCCACCAGCCACTCCTCAGAAGGGAGATTGGGCAATCTACTTCCATGGAGATACTGCCTTGGAAACCCAAGGAGGGGTCACTATGAGTCAAATAGACATGATGGCAATGAGTTTGTTTGCTTGTTTTTGGAGGAATAAATCTAACAAAAATGTATAAGATGTTTATGCAGGAAGATGTAAAAATTGGAAAGATGTACTTCTTACTCGTGCATTGGAATCAATATTATAAAGATGTCATTTCTTTTCAAATAATTCTATACATGCACAAATTCAATACAATCCTAAAGTAAATCCTGACTTTTATTTTTGTAGGGAAGTGGAGAGCACTTGTTGTATACATCTGTAGAGAAAAGCACAGGGCCAAGATTAGATAAGACAAGCATACAATTATCTTGCATAAGATGGTAAACTTATTAACTACATTGTACTCATACTAAAGCTAGAGTAATTTAAAAGAGTGTTATCTTGGTGAAAGAATCAACAAATAGACTGATGGAACCATTCAGAAAAGACATAAATCCAGGCATAGATGGAGACTTGATTTATGATAAAAAGGGGTACATTTGATTTATGACAAATGAGAAAAAGATTTTGTTTTCAATAAAGGTACTTGGATAATTGGATTTTATTTAAAAAAAAAAAAAGGAAGAAAGAAAGAAAGAAAAGACTCTTGACCCTACCTATACATATACAAAAATCATTTCCAGGAGAATTGAATATATAAATGTGAAAGGCAAAACTGCAGATTTCAGAAGGTAATATAGGGGAATAATTTCATGCAACGTTTAAAAAATAGAGCAAAATGCTGACCATAAATGAAAAGATAAATAAATTTGACTATATTAAAATTAAATACATGTTCTCAGAAGAGTCCATCAGGAAGGTGAAAAACACAATCCACAGAATGGAAGAAGGTATCATTATTATTATTGCAAGGCATATAACCTATAAAGGAATCATACAAATTATATAAGAACTCCTACAAATTTCTAAGAAAACAAAAGACCACTGAGTAGAAGAAAAATGGAGAAGATACTTGAAGCGATCCTTCACAAAAAAAGTGAATAAAAAATAAAAAAGGCCAATAAACATTTTAAGAAATCATTAATAACCAGGGGAATGCAAATTAAATCCACAAAAGCATTGCATACACATCACGTCATAGAGTTTATTAGATTGTAGAGTAATGGGAACTCTCTTACATTAGTGGTGATAGTGAAAATTGGTGCTTTTTTAAAAGTTAGGCGTAATAGGTAAGTTCCCAACTTACATCATATTGAAGTAACGATGAACTGCACTTAAGATCATCCATTGTGTGCTCTTTTTTTTTTTGGTATATCTTATCATTAGTAATATATATTACATACAATGTTGCTGCATGTAATTTGTTGATGCTGCCATTCTCACATGTTGGCAGATTTTCCAATCCCCAAAGACAAAAGAAAGTACCAGATTTATAAAGATACTGATGATCAAATGCAATAATACTGAATACCAAAAAAAAAAAAAAAAGAGAACTACTCTACTTAAGTCAGAACCAATTTGCAATGGAATTGTTGGAATGAAACCTCATTGTAAGTCAGAGACCACCTGTACATTCTACCGTCTACCCTTCACGGCTTTCTACTCCAGTAAATTCCCATGTGTGCATGTGCAGTAAGACCTCCACTGAATGATCATAATGACATTTATTCAGGATAGCTAAAATCTGGAAACAACTCAAATATCCATTGATGGAGCAATGGAAACTTGTTTTGTATATTCGTACAACAGAATATTATACAGCAACATGGATGTGTCTCACCAACATGAAATTGAGCAAAAGAAGCCAGGCATAGAGGGAAATATACTTATTCTATTTATTTGAAAATAAAAACAGGCAAAACTATAGTGTTTAAGGAATGTATACTTAGATGATAAAACAATTACGTAATTACCATAAAAGTCAGAATAGTGGTTAATTTCATGGGGAGCAATAGTGTTATAATTCAGGACTCTGGGATGCTAGGAATGTTTAAATTTCTTAACCTGGGTCTCTATGCATGTGATCATTTTATAATATTGATTAAGACATTTGATGTTTTATGTACTTTTCTGATGTGTATTATATTTTACAAGTAAAAAGTTCTAAAAATTGGTTTAAGTACATGGTATCATTTATTGCATTAGACTGAGATAGCTTGATACATCTGTTTCAGAACAAGGAGGGTCTGGCTAGTTATTCATAACACATAAATAATAATTAAATTTCACCCAGGTACTATTTCATTGGTGTGGAGCTCCATACTCTGAGTCAGGTGTGACAGAAATGATTGGACTTTATCACAGATGACAAAATTGAGACCAAAAATAGTCAAATGGACTCTCCAAATCCACATTGCTAGCTTGTGGCAGGGCTGGGACTTGAAACCAGTGCTTATATTTATTGTTAGCAAAATCAAAGTTAAAACCACAGAGCAAATATTCTGATGAACTTTATTTACTTTGTGTTCCCTCAACCAGGAAGCTGAATTTATTCTTGGGGGATCAGGAGTTCTAGTCTAAACTCCAAGAAGATTCCAGAAGGTGGTGTAGCTTAAATTTGTGAGGCTAATTCCCTACCAGTCGTGAAATGCTTTATGTTCTAGATTTCTCCTTGGTCAGTGATAAGTTATTACATGACAGACCAACCAATTCTACATCAATCAAGAAATAGAAAAATACGTTTTATGTCTATATGATGGATATATGAAGATGTGTACACCTAGCCTCAGAGATGAGAGGTGAGGATATGTATGTGAAGAGAATAGAGTCGGATCCAACTCAGCAATCCCTCCTTGGGTTTCTGAGGTGGTATCACTACTGAAGTAGATTGCCCAACATTCCTTCTGAGGAGTGGCTGGTGGGTTTGAACCGCCAGCCTTCTGGTTAGCAGTCAAGTGCCATATGTACTATGCCACGAGAGCTCCTAGAGATAGGATAGTGTGAGGTATTTCTCTTTGTCACATTAGGCATGAGTTAGCTATTTTTGTGTGTTGAGAGTAAGGTAGGTATAAAACTGCAAACTTCACATTTTTTTGTACTTTATACACAGACCATTTCAATATAGTCTGTAAATCCAGTTCCCAAAGATATATCCTTTCTGATTAAAAAAAAAAAAAAATCAAATTGTTTTATTTAACTTCATTGCAAAGAACATTTCAAAAATAATCTTTGATGTTTAGCTAGTGTGGTTCCTCCCAAGAGATATTATGGAGATATTAAGGCATATAATCTGTTGTGGTTCCCTGTAATGCTTTAAAATATCCCACAGTCCTTGCTATAGGGAAGGAAAGTTTTCTTTCAATGTGATTTTGTTTATTTATTTATTTTTAGTTCACACTGTACTTCCTTTCCTTTTTAAGTCTTAGATGTTTCATTTTCACTTTTTCTGCTTCTGTTAAACAGTTTAGGTTTGTGAAATGTATAATACTTTCATATATCCTAAGTTGTTCCATACTTTCTATTTCTGAAAAAATGAGTATAATCATTGTATCTAATTAGTTTTAAAATCAGGATTTATATACAGCAATGATAATGTATATTATCATTGCAGTGATTAGGAGTACTGATTCTGGAGCTAGCGTGGAAAAATTTGAATCCTGAGTCTGCCTCTTACTATCTTTGTGACCATGGGCAAGTTATTAGATGCCTATATTCCTCAGTTTAAGGAACCTTGGTGGTGCAATGGGTAAGCACTTAACCAAAAGTTCAGAGGTTCGAACCCATCTAGTGGTTCTATGGGAAAAAAGACCTGGCAATCTGTGCTTCTATAAAGATTATCTAGGAGCTCTGGTGGCGTAGTGCTTAAGGCACTTGACGCTAACCAGAAGCCTGGCGGTTCAAACGCACCAGCCACTCCTCGAAAGAAAGGTTGGGCAATCTACTTCCGTAGTGATACCGCCTCGGAAACCCAAGGAGGGGTCTCTATGAGTCAGATCCGACTCCACAGCACATAACAACAGCAACATAAAGATTATAGCCTAGGAAACCTTATGGGGGAAGTTCTATACTGTTACATGGAGTTGTTATGAGTCAGAATCAAAAAGAAAAACATTCATCTGTAAGATGGAACTAACAATAATATCTACTTATAGAATTGTTAGGCGCTCTGGTGGCGCAGGGCCTAAGGCATTTGACGCTAACCAGTAGACTGGTGCTTTAAACTCATCAGCCACTCCTCTCCTCGGAAGGAAGATTGAACAATCTATTTCCATAGAGATACTGCCTCGGTTTCACAGCAATGAGTTTTCTTTTTTTTTTTTTAATAGAATTGTTATGAGAACTAAATGAGTTAATATTTGTAAAGCAATTAGAATGGTCTGGAGCGTGTTAGAAACAACGGTTTAAGTATTTGTTAAATAGAATATGTAAGCTGTAGTCCCGGACTTGTACTTTTATTTTTTCATCTGTCAAATGGGATCTTTAACATATTCACATAGGATATGTGAATGTTATTGTAATGATAACAGTGATTATTACTTGGAAATTCTTTGAGAGAAAGTTGGTAGAAATTACTATTTATTATGATAGTTATCAGTATAATCAGAATGCATTTTCAATAGAAAGTAGAGTAACTTTCATTTAATACAGAATGGTAGTTTTGATCAAAGACAACATTTTCTTTTGTACCTTTGCCCTGGATAGGATGAGTAGCCTTTCATGGCAGAAGGTACCAGATTAATCATGACTACACCAGCTCTTGACATAATAATTAATCCATATAAATTACCCAAGTGATATTAAGAAAATAATTTATATAATCTCTGATGTGAGAAATCAATTGTTTCATTATTCATCACCCATTATGCAATTTTGATTTAATTTACTTTGTTGTATATTATTTTATTGCTCTATTAACTTAATGATTTGAGCAATTATTTATAGTTTGTGGTATTAGATAATAGATTTCAAGAATATTATAATTCATGATGAAATGATGTTTATGGATATTATGGAAAATCTGTCATTTTCATCTGACTGCTATATGTAATTTGATTATAAGGACATTATTTTTCCTGTAAAATTCATACGATACAACAATAAATGTAATTTTCCATTGGCATGGAGGTATAGTAGTCATCAATATTACTTAATATAGAACAAGTAGCTTGTATTGGACAGTGCTATTGGCCCTTAATTTCTTTGTATATCTATGAAGTTATATGATACTGATGCTGGAGAATCCTAATGCCATGTGAAGAAACAAAAATAAGAGCTCTGATGCTCTACCGTGGTTTATTTTTCCAAAACTACCACTAATCACAAATCTCTTTTTATTGCTACTTCAGCTCTTGAAAATTCCTCATAAGTGTCTTTGACCTAACTTCGTAGTACATCCTTCTCATCATTTCCAGGACTAACACTTTTTATCATAAAATTTATTTGCATTCTCTCATGGGAGTTTTCTTGACCATTTCTCTCTAAACATACAAATTGAACTGGGCAAAAATGTTCTTTAAGACTTTTACAGATTAGATAGAGCCACAACTTCTTATTTACAAAATTCTGAAAATTAAAAAAAGGAACACCAGTTACTGGCAAATGTGACCTGTATCGACATTTGTTGTTGTTAGTTGTTGTTATGTGCCGTCGAGTCATACCTGACTCATAGCGACCCCTCCTTGGGTTTCCGAGGCAGTATCACTACAGAAGTAGGATTGCCCAACCT
>NW_006921776.1:380190-399976 GCF_000298275.1 Orycteropus afer afer
CAGAAGTAGATTGCCCAGTCTTCCTTCCGAGGAGTGGCTGGTGGGTTTGAACTGCTGGCATTCTGGTTAACAGTCAAACGCCTTAGGCACTATGCCCCCAGAGCTCCTACAGAAATATTAATGGGTTGTTTACAGTATGCTGCCTGAGGGAATGTGTTATATAATATTACTATGTGCACTATATTATCTTTCTAAATCTGGAAAAATTAGTTGGCAACAAGGGCTACATGTAGTCCGTAAGCATGATTGTTGTTTATGGTCATCTGTGATCATAACCACCATGTGAACTAAAAACAAAATTTATAATCTGGTTATGAATGTTATTCTTCAACTTTTTATTTTAGGTTACCTATAGTCATAACACATTAGCTAAATATTATTATAGTCAATGATTCCAACATCTTTGAAATAATTGTTATTATTGTGAGTAGCCAAATTCTGCTATTACATGTTTTTAAGAAATATTCGACTGCCTGCCTGCACAAGTTAGTTACAGGTATTAATGATGAATTTCAAATTAACATCAGCTACATAAAGTTTCATAAATTTGAGTTCAATGGCTCTTTATGGGATGTCTTAGAATACTAATAGCATATTTGCATCTTTATTCAACCCTTTGGATGAGACTCTATGACTCCATTTCTGATGGAGGAAATTTTTAATGTGTATTGTATAGTTCTGATAGTATCTTTTCTCATGTAGGATATGTAAATTTCCTAATTCCATAACCTTATAGTGAAAGATGTTAATGCTAACTTGTTTGTTAAAAACTATTTTTTTTAACTATTATTTTTAGGTATTTACTACCAGGAAGTACACAATTCTTCATGAGAACACCAAACTACAACTGGAAATACAGTTCACCTGGAATGACTCGCTCCAATGTTTTGTTTACACCCCGATATGGACATTTATGAAGCAGACTGGAAGATCACCATGGGTTATGCATAGTGGCAATTCATTTTCTTTTCCAAGTTAAACATACAAAGAAATTGACCATTAAGTGCTGTTTTATGTATATATGACGTATATATGTGAAAATATATACATACAGGCACTCAAATAACATATATTTATTATAATATATGAAGAATTAGCTGAAAACTGAATATACGATTTAACCTTTCTGGAAATGTAATAAACCATGTTAAAATTGTTTACACAAATATGTGAATGTCTAGAATTTGCTAAGTTTATAATTCCTTCCTACTAGAAATGTTATTTTTGTTGCAGAGTATATAAAACAGAATTGATCCTGAAGATCCCATTGCAGTGTTAATTTATTTTCTAGATAACATGCCTTTTGACTTGAAAAAAGCATTAATGTATAAGACCTTATTAATTATCTTATAATAGCAAGAAAAAAAAGAGGGGTGGGGGAGATTTAGAAGCTTGTTATTGCTTGATGATAGAATTAGGTGTAAAATGGGCTTATTATTTCTATACACATTATAAAGTACTATAAGAATCCCAACCTGATTCTCCAACATCTTTCTTCCTCTATGTCAAAATTTAACTACTTGTAAAAATGTACATTTTCAATAAGTATCTAGTAAGATTGTGTTATGGTCTAACATGGAAGACAATCTACTGCGTTAAAAGTAAACACAGCATAAACTAGATTTTATTTTTACTTTTCACTGGGAGTCATATAAAGAACAGAAAATGATGGTAATGATAAAATATTTCTGTATGATTTTTGAGTCCCAAACCAGCCATTTTTTTTTTTAGAAAGTATATCTTCATATGGTCAAATACAGTTTCTTCTCTTCTGCAGAAGTAGAAGAACTGACGTTTTAAACTTATCTCCATGTTATAAGATAATGTTTCATACTTACTGAGTAATTCTCTCAGTTTTGAGGTCAATTTACATTGCAAGGTCTAATATAGTGGTTTCTGAATGATTGTGAAGGGGAAATAATGTGAATGATTGTGAAGGGGAGATTCTGATTACTAGATAATACTAGGAACTGTGAACTACTGAGGTTTTTTTTTTTTCTAATCAGAGTACAGAAGTTTTCTTTCTGTCCAAATTTGTTTTGTATATGTTTCTTATCAGTTTACTTCCTTTTCTTGCTTCAAATTCAGAATCAGTAAGTGAGCTTTCAGTTTTCCATAAAAAAAAGATTTAACAAGATCCAAACAAGACTATCATTGATATCTAAATATTCAGAAAATACAGTATCCATCTCTTAGAAATTCCTTTAAACTTGTTCTTGCAACAGTTTTATTTTCTCACATATGCAAATTATTTGCAACACTCATGCATGCTTTATCTCCATTTACTATATTTAAAGCAATTGCCAATAAATCCAAGAAATGGTCCCAAAGCAGAGGGAGAACTGAGAAGAGCAAACTGGTCTGGTTTAATTGAGGCTATGTTGGGCTGAAATAATTAGTTCCCTAAATTATTGCTAGCTACTTGATTCTTCTATTTAACATCCATAGTCCAGTATATATTTTTCCTTGCTGCAAGCATCCCAAAGAAGAATTTGCTGTTGTCTTTGTGGCAAAAGAGGATAAGGATATCAGAATGAAGAAAATTACAGTGTAGTTCTGAGTGTTTATGACTCCATTTTGTGGATTGTTTAAATATGTTACAGATTTCTTAGAATAAATAATGTAAATATTGGGATATTATAAAATTACTCTAAGAATTTGATCAAAAAGTAAGCTTTCTATTGGAGTGTTTTTATTTATTTTTCTTTAAAATTCAAGATTTGGTCATGAATAAGATATAACTTTAAGTGTCTGGTTGTGCCTGGCTGATAACTGAGAGGTGTGGTTTGAACTCACCCAGTGACTCCACAGGACAAAGTCCCAGGAATTTGTATCCATAAAGATTACAGGCTGGAAAAGCCTATGGGTCAGTTCAGCACTGTCAAATGGGGCCACTATGAGTTGATATAGACTTGAGGGTGCCTAGCACCACCAACAAATATTGATATCAACTCAGTTTATTGACCACTCATTTGTATTAGCTTAAATCACAAGTGGTTTCTTAAATGGCCAGAGTGGATACTTCTGGACCCTCTCAACAAAAAATAAGACTGCCCAACCTAGGAAGAAATTCCCCCTATCCTAAATAATAAACAACCGACCAACCAAAAACACACTTGAAAAATGGGAGTAAGTGTATAACACTACTCAAATAATTGATGAGCACATTTCATTTCTCTAGCTACTTAAGTCTGACCTTATTTTGATTTCTAGACTTTTATGGCTCACATTTGCTTATTTCTGCTGATCCTGTGTGATATGATGAAGTTGTGACTGAAGCCATGTCCTCATATATATATACTGTGTGGTTTACTTTGTACTATGGCTACTGGAGTGCTTATTCTCTCATAAGCAACTAAGAAGAAAAGACACAATAATAAAATGTGGAAGTGTCTGGAGGCCATACATATGTTTTAGAGGTATAAAAATAATCCTTTTATATTATAAATTTTTTATTCATAGGGTTAAAACATATCAGGACAGGAGATAGTACGGGTCTGCAACTCCTTTAGGAGAGAAAATAGCTTTATCTGAAAAACTCCAGAAGCTACTCATTCTTACCAGGGTTTTGTAATAGGAGAATTTGGTTTACTTACAATGAATGCATATTTTCAGTTTGTATATATATATATATATATATATAAAATCACTGATCATTCTGTAAATCTAGGTTAGAATGCTTTCCAGAGCTGTATAATATTGGAATGATTTCCAGAATCATATAAAAAGCAAACTTTTTTATTTTATATCATCACCTAAGGACATAGTATGAGACTGCAAATTAGTTTTCACTTTACCCTCTAATGTCCAGCATTATAGATTAGTTACCATTTGCTTTATGTAATCTATTGAAGGAAATACTGTGATTCATATTTTGATTATTATTACTAACATCAAATTTCATTTCACTTACCTTGAATATATAGAAATGAGGTTATAACAGGATCAAATATGAACATGGCAATGGAGACTTTGGCCTGTAATATAGTTGAATATCTATGGTTTTCTCTTATGTAGAAGATGCAAAGGTCTTTACAAACTTTTTCACATGTCTACATTAGATTTAAATACATGAATAGTTTCCACCAGTTCCTTACCTAAAACTAAAACCAAGCCAAGCTAAACCAACAAAATAATAAACCTTTTTTTTTCATTGAATATTTACATACAACTAGGTCATAGAGGCTATTAAAGGATTTCATTTTAATTCTCTTTATAAGTTAGAAAGTGTAAGACTATAGCATTTTGTTATCCAACTTTAATTTCCAGATGTTTTAATATAAATTAATCCAAATGCTTTCTTCTTTAGCATGTCAAAATCATTCCATTTGGAAATACTCTTTAAGTCTAAACATACATGTTATTTGACCTTTTAAAAATACCAAAAAATTGATAGTTGCATAAACTCCATTATTTCTAGTTTTCTATAAAACACTACTTCATTCTTAAATGTATATTCCTTTTAAATAATAGCAAATACCTCAAGAATGACAGAAAATAATTTCCTTTTCTATTATGTAATGGTAATATATATTTTGAGCCTTAATATATATTTGAGCTTTGGTTCTGAGGGTTAAACAATAACTGTACAATTAGTTGTGTTCCTCTGACCTGATTTTTTTTTTAATTTTCTTTTCTCTTTAAATTAAAAAATTCATACTTTCAAGGGCTGTCTTCGGTATCTAAATATTTTAAGCTAATGTTGACTTATGAATAAATTAAAATTTTGGTAATATATTAATGATCAAAAGTTTATAAATGTTTTTTCTTTCTTTCTTTTTTTTAATTCTTAAATTTCCTTTGAAATTTTGACCCTTGCATGGGCAAAGTCAAGAAAGAGAAATCTTGACTTTTAAACATTTGTTTTCCTTGCATTTTACAATTTTGTATTCTTGCCACAGAAACAATAAAACTTAGCAAAAACATGTTATTGGATCAAGTTCAGTTGTCTGAATTTTTTTAAGAACCGAGTTCAAGTCCTGTTACTAAAAAGCATTAATTGTCTGGTTTCATAAGAACCAAGATACAAGGTTATAAATTGCAGTTTGCAACCAGAAGTTACTATATTAAAACTTACTACATACCTTACAATTGCTACTCTTTTTGGGTGGCTTCTTTTGCCTTGTCAGAAATAGATGTATGGTATATTAGGAAAGGAAGGAAATATTTTCTGGTAACACATTCTGCATTCTCTGGGCTATATTAGCTGAGGAAAGCTATGTAAAGCTTTAATTTTATTCTCATCTACTAACTTGAAAGTTATTGCTATGGACATATTCAGTACAGTAATATTTTCTAAATTAGTAAGAAGGCTCATCTTACAAAAGTAGTCAGATAATGCTGATATTTCTCTTTCGAAGGCTGACATTGACAATTCTTGAGCCTGATACCAGTTGGTCCATACAGTAACTACTGTACATACTACAACATTAGAATATTAATGAATTTGCTGAAGATTCTGGGTTTGAGAGTTAGCTTGAAAGTAATACATTTGCTAACATGACTCATGACTCAGCGTATCCTCATGTGCTTTACTACCTGTATATGAATGCAAATGTTATTGAAAATATGCTCGCTATGTCAACACAATGTGCAATTAGAATTGCATTGTCATGCTCCAGCATGTGATATCTGTATGGTGATATTATTTTAATTACTCAGATATGTTACTATAATAAACAATATTGAACATGAGAAAGCTACAACATGTCATCAAATGGTTATTTCTGTTTTCACACACACACACACATGCACATACACACATTGTTTTTAGTAGTAGAAGAGATTGGCTCCCAATTAAGTTTTGAGGGTGATGAGATGTATTTTTACACTAATTTTCTTTTGTTGTTCAGACAACAGTAGCACTATAGAGATAGCTTTATCTGCTATTAAAGTCAGGTTGAGTAAATAAAATTGGTGTCAATTCCTCTTTTAGTTCGCTAGAAGGCAGAAAGTTCTAAAATTTAGAAAGGACACTTTTATGTCTTTTTGTATCATGTATTAAAACAACATTACTAGTGATCTGATTAGAACTATGTTAGCATCTCATATATGAACTTCATTTTCTCAGGAACTTAAAATCGTTAAAACAGCATACTATTCACTAAGGAAAAGGAAGACATGGAGAGGTGGACAAGACGTACAGACTACAAAGATAAACACTTTCACATACACAATACTGGATTATCACTAATAACAAACATTAATCTATGGGTAAATACATAGGTAGACAGGTTGAATGATCAGATATGTCTAGGCAAAAGGGAATAAACCCATGACCATGTATAAGTTTGGCAGACGATATTTCTATGTACATATTTGTACATGCTATAAGAATGTCCATATAAATAGAACCTACAGGGGACAAAATTATGACAACTTCTTAACCACAGCCAGCCACCCTGAAAGAGCGAGGAAAAAAAAATACTATCTGTAAACTTTCACACAAACCACAATAAAAACTTAAAAAAACCCACAAAAAACATCATACTAAACATCAGTAAGAAGTATGTATCTGTCTTATTGCCATTTACAACCTTGTTCTTTAAGATAATTATTTCTAAAAAATTGATTTTTTTTCCTTCGAAGAAAGAAAACACCTTGGATAAAAATCTTATCATATGATGAGAACTTTAATGCAAGTATCCCTTTTTGGTTTTATAAAGTGAAAATATTTTATAAAAGTTTTTAAATTTGATTTTTTTTTGGTGAAAGAAAGATGAAGCAAATGTGGATAGTTTGGTAACTATTTTATCAAATAATGTATTATATGTATTATATACCTAGTTACATTTAATTAAATGACTGAAATTTATTTTTCAAATTATAAATCATTCTGAAATAAAGCAAAAAATATTTCAAGAGTTAGAAAATGTCATGTAGTGTCTGAAAACAAAATAGACATTCAGTGCTTTTGTTGAGAGTAAAGGATAGATCTTCAAACTTTTGGGAGAAAATTATTGCTTAATGATTATTCATCATACATGTACAAAGTATAGCACAACAGTGCCCATTGCTATGGTCAGGTAAGTTTAGGAAATATTGGGTGTAAAAATCAGAATGTTCTTCCCAGCTTTCAGGACCTCTCAGTCTTTAATATCCTAACATGAATTGAGGGTCTCCAATTCATTTACTAATAAATTAATCAATGTATGAATTTATTCATCTATTTATCAAATAATATAATGGTAATATGATCATAAGCATCGCCAATTCAATCTATATTGACATCAGAGAATTTACTTGCACTTTTCACTTGAAAATTTGCTCATTTCCAGAAGAATATTTAAGCCAGGGTTTCAACAGGGATGGCTTGAAGCCAGAAAAGATGACCATAGGTAAATAACCTTAATGATGAATATGAATTATAATAGATATTTACAACATAATCGTCATATACAAAGTAATGTAAAAACACTTAAGATAGGAGCTTTGGTGGCCTAGTGCGTAAGGCATTTGACTGGTAACCAGAAGGCTGGTGGTTCAAACTCACCTGCTAGTCCTCAGAAGGAAGGTTGGGAAATCTACCTCCATAGTGATACCACCTTGGAAACCCAAGGAGGGGTTCAAATGTAGGATGAATTAGAGACAAGACTTCCTAGAGAAGAAAGTCAGACCTAGGAAGGCACATTCACCTAATGTGGCTATGTGGCGTATTAAATTCCCCTACATCACCATTTTAAGTTTGCAATGGACCTGAAAGATGACATAAACTAGGCTTCCAAGTAGAACCATACCAGCCCAGGCTGGCAGGGAATGATGGCTTCAACAGGAGCTCCTCTGCCAAGGGTTTCTAGGCTGTGCTTAGGGAACAAACTACCTTCACCTCCCTCTGTTGTCTGAGGTAGTAGATCTACCTGGAGTGGGAACTAAGGTAGGGTGGACTCTCCAGGAATCTGAGGTCTGAGCAAAGGAGCACCTTGTGGGGGAAGGGGCTGGTAGAGAAGGAAAATGGAGGCAATGCTGCTCATGGGAAGAGATGGTGAATTCCGTTTAAGACCTGCACAGTTCCTCCTTTCAGTCCAGGTGAGTGGGCCTCAAGATCAGGTGGCAAGTTAGTTATTTATGCAACCAGAGATTTTAGACAAAACAAAAGCCCCTACTTTTTTTAATTATTATTATTTATTGTGATTTGGGTGAAGATTTACAGCGCAAATTCACTTTCCATACAGCAGTTCACATACACTTTGTCTCATGTCATTGACCACAGTTTACCACAATGCAACAGCTCCTCTCCCACTTCTTCCCCATAGTTACCTCTTCCCAGTGTCCATCCCTCTATACTCTCCTGCCCCCTGAGCTGTCTCCCTGTGCATAAGCAGCCCTTCCTTTTCCCATGATTGTTCTCTCCAGGAAAAGCCCCTACTTTTTATAGTTCCAATAAAGTAAGGTAGCTGTTAAAAGCGTGACCTCAGACACTAGATGATGTGTTTTTTAATTTCCAGGGCACTTTGGGAAATTTTCTTTTTCTAAGCCTCAGTTTAGTCTTGTCAGAGTAGGGCTTTTCTTGTAGTGTTGCACAAGAATTATTTGGGTTATTCCTGTAATGCTTTGGACCTGGCACCTACCTCTCAATAAACATTTTATACCTATTATATTTATTTGCACATGTTGCCTTTCTCCATCATCCACAGAGAAACACAATTATGTTGAAAAATCTTAAGATTAAAAGCTTCCAAAGTCAATATAATTATCTGGAGCATGCTCTAGGTTCTCTCATCACACCTTCTCAGGTCTGGCTCTCTGGCTTGTACATTTTGGACAAGGGGACAAGGTTGTCATCCAATTCCCAAGAACTTCTCTAACCACCAAGATCTCTGAATTGACGCTACATGGACAGAAGGGAGAATTGACAGTCTTTAGGAACAAAATCTCTGGCATTTGTTCTTAGAAAATATTAAGGCCTTCAAACAATATGAACCTGTTCAATCATGGCCAAGGAAGTGAAATTGGAAACGACTGATTTTTTAAAATTTGGGTAAAGATAACCAGAACAGGAAAAATTATCGGTCAAAGCCCTGGAATAGGAAACTTGGAAGAAGTGTAGTGAGCTTTTCAGGACCCAGATGTGAGAGATGGATTATTGCCTGAACTGTGAAGAGTGACACACACATTCAAAGTGGCATGGCTGACCTCCATCTTTGAGGGAAGGACCATTGTTTCAGACTCTGTAGGTCAAGACATTTGGTTTCCGTGCCCCTGTTTATAAAAGGGGGATGAAATTTCTAACAAGATGTTGTCCTGTAGATTTTCCTGTTCTAGTTCACCTACATTTTACAAATTCGGTTCCATTCCAGTTTTGCTTCGTCAGACATGACTGAAGTGGGAAGAACCACTTACAAGCCCTGGTGTGAACATCATAGAGTTGCAGTATGTTTCTTTTCTGAAACAAGAAGGTAGTAAGAAAAATGATAATAAATGAAAGCTTTTAATTGGCTGCTGGTTTTCCTCTGTAAGCCTTGATTAAGAAGGATCAGTTTTTAGCACAGCAAACACAGAGTCCACTACCTGCCAACCTCTGCTTCACACTGTTCTTGTGGTACAGAAAGCTCCTGTTCTAGATGTGGAGAGAGATATATGCTATTGCATAATACCAATGCAGACAAATGGTGAAACGGAGACAGAAAGGGTTGGGAGATTATGGCAGAAATCATGATTATACCTGTGCAAGAGTTGAGAAAAGTATCACAGGAAGGCTTTTGAGTTTGGGTCTCAATATATGAGCAGGATTTCAGCAGCAAAAAAGAGGGTTCCAGATGCAGGGAACATGCAGGGCAGCAGAGGTGAGGGGGCCTGACGTACCCAGGACATGCAGAAGCTGAGTGTGAATGAACATGACTTGGGGTTTGTGCAGATAGAGAGAGGTAAATTGGGGCCAAATCACAAAATTCTTAGATGCCACACTTATTGGGTTTTACCATTTATACAGCAGAATCAATGGATATACTTAAAGCTAAAGAGTAGGAGGATTGAATTTGCTTTTTATAGAGTTGACTATGCTGGCCCTGTGGAAGATGAGATTTGGGAGAGTTTTTAGGACATTGTTGTCAGAGTTCAGATAGATTAGGACAAGAGCCTAAATTTAGGTGGTGCAGTGATTGTCCAGGTTCAAGACATGTTTCTGAGAAAGAATTCTGTGGACTATTAGATCTATTTTATATAAGGAATAAAAGTGAGAAAGTAGACAAGGAACAGTCTACTTTTTTTTTTCATTGTAGTGAAAATTTTATTTAGTGTGAAAAATGATTAACTTACCTTTAATATGCAAGCTAAAGTTTTTTTCTTTCAAGCTTGCTTTCCTTGGCTAGGGCACATAATTTGATTTTGACAAATATGTATTGGCTATCAATTGTGTGTCAGGAACTAGTTAGATACCAGAGAAACAAGTTATTATTAAGATAACATCCTCACTTTCTAGGAACTCAAATTCTAGTATAGGAAATGGTCATCTAAACAAATAATTATAATGAAGTGTAATTAGGGAAAATAACAGAGGTATATATAAGGACTTCTTTAAATTTTTTTTTTTTTTTTTAGTATGGAGCACCTGTATATAATGTGAGATTCTGTTTCTGTTCTGGCTGTTAGACGGAATGAACCTTATAGTCTCATTTTAATTCCTTACGATAAACAGCCTTCAAAATAACAGCACCAAAGGGCAGGTTTTTATTTTATTAAATAAATTCCTTATTGATTTGTTTCATTTTTAAAAAGTGATTTTTATTACATGGTTTCACAATAAATTCTAATTATATGTTGTATTTAAAACTGATTCTCATATATCTTCAATTTAATGACTTGTAACATTGAAAATTGCACTTCCATTGATTCTTCTTTGCAGTGTGATAATTCTTTCTTTCTTTGTTACTAATATAATGATCTGTCTGACCTCTGTCAATAATATTAGAAACACTCTTATATCACCTGATACATTTTATTTTGTTTTGTTTTTATTGTGGTAAATGTATAGGTAAAAGACACTTGGCACTTCTACAGTATTCACATATGCACTTCAGTGACATCATTTATGTTCATCATATCTTGTTTGTTCTGAAGTTTTAATGATAGAGAACTCTTGGTGCTTTATTATATCTTCTCTGACATCTTTGAATTGAAAATATGCTTTTGTTATTGGTTTTCATTATGAGTGTATACATGGAAAGATTCATTTTAAAGGCTTTATTTCTGCCCTTGATGTTTGGTACTCTATCAATTTCTCAGCTCTGCTGTTTACTGTTAGTGACATTATTAGAGTTATTTAACTAGACTATCACACAATTAGTCTCTTTCCACTATTTATATGTAATCATTACTTAATTAATACTATATTCTCTTCAACAGAATATCACCTTGAGGTATAACACCTTCAAATGCATCTGGGACAGATCTGGAATAATAATCAATCAAACCTTCCCTTTTTTCACACGCAGTGAGCTGCACCTAATATGAACTCAAGCTACTGGACCATTGCATTATGAGTTCATTTCAATGCCTCTGACATATGTGAGCTGCAGAAGACTGTGATGTTTTAAAAGTTGTCTTCATAACTTGTAGATAGGAGGTCCTAACCTAAGGTTTCAAATACCAGAAGAGTTGTTTCCTGAGGTTGCCTCTTTAAACTTATGGGGAGTCTCCCAAGTGAAAAAAGACTCTGAAAGCCCTTTCATTTTTGTGTTCCAAGGGTGCGTGTAACCCAGTGAGCACATGAGAGGCTTGGCTCGTGGAACATCATTTTCCAGTCTTTGTCCATCAGACTTTTGCTGAAGTCTTTTACAGTATCATTCATGTCACTAAACATCCACTTCATTCAGACTGACGTACACAAAAGCATAGAAAACGTTCTTTTACTTTGGTTGTGTAGGTATGTTGATAAACTAAAAATTTGACTACTGTTAAAATTGTTTAAAAATATGATTGGAGTGCCTCTTAGAAAAGATTCGATTTGGAGGAAAGGAAATGAGGAAATAATAATTGGGAATAGTTTCTATTCTGACAGCTAAATGCTGTACATTGCTTGATTTATAAGTGGTTGAAAGAAAGGGGAAAAGATACCTTTTTGTTTCAAGGTACCACACTGAAAATTTAGAGTAACAATATGGGGAATTTTAAAGTCCCATCAAAATTAATATTTTCACTAAAATAATGTTTAGTATGTAATGTCTTCCCCTTGTTTATATTCCCAATGTTTATATTCATTGCAATTAGAAAAATTTATTAATTATACATTAATTTATTTTTATCAGTCATAAGGAAAGGTCTTCTTCTTGGCATACTCTTTGACATTTTTGGTTGTCTATTGATAAATATTTAATAACCAGTCCACAAAAAAAAGAAAAAGAAAATCCTGATTTTAGTGTTGGCCAGTTTCCGTGGTATAAAACTCCCTCTATGACAGATTTCAGCTGTCAAAATTATGTCACTGAACAGATTTGTGCCAGCTGACTTCAGCACACCACAAGTTCTGACTTTGGGGCTTCTGCTACCACTGATGTCTATTCAGTAATTTTTGTTTCTTATAAATACATCATAATTTGTTTGAGCAAATATTTAAGTGGATGGAACACAGGAGGCTGCAGACATTTTTACCTTCTTTCAGTGACTCAGGTTCCCCAAAATTGAATTTTTCATAATATAGTTAATTCCCTCTTCCTCTTTATCTTCTTTGGTATTTTTGCATAAAAGGAAATTTTCTGGGAGCCCATAATGAAAATATTTGTGTGCTTCAACTGGCTTTTAATTCACATCAATGTAGAAACTCAGAATTATTTAAAGTAATTCTAAATGTTCTAAGGTTTGCAACTAGCACTTTAATTTGTGCAAACGGCACTGGAAATGCTATATCAGAACAGACTGTTTCTCTTAGCAAGAAAACCTTTTTTAAAAAGTTTCTTTTTTAATCAGTTGCAATCAATGTGAACAGTACTACTTTTTCACCAAGAGAGAGCAACATAAGCACACTTTACAAAAATATATTTAAGTGGCCATTTTACGTTGTAAGCGGTAGCTTTCAGTACATGCTTTATTTGGGAATCTATTACTTTACCTGCCTCTGAACTTGATGAATGAGGTGCAGTGATTAGTTAGGGTTATGACAGTTGATGATGCATGCTATAGAGATCATATTTTTGTCTTTAGATATTTCCTATGCACAATATGTTTCTTCATTATAATTTCACTTATGGTTCATGTTTATGAGTTTCTGAACACTGGCACTGTTTTTCCTGTCATAAATGGCTTTCAACAAGATACTTTTCTCCATCTGGCATAATGAAGTCAAGAAAAATTCCAAGAGCCTTAAATATGTGAATGATGGATTTTTAAGTTTTTGTTTTGTTTTAAATAATTAAAGTGCATAGCATACACATTTAAGAGAACTGGTATGGTTGGAGACTTTCTTTATAAAGAGTTTTGTAGTATAAAATGTCATGGCTATAAGTCAGAATCACCCTGACGGCACCTAACAACAACAGCAATAAATGCAATGGCAACCCTTTGTATATTAACAGTAAGATGATCATAAAACAGAACTGTGAAGATTTCACCAATTTTGAACTTTTAAAGAATTAATTATGAATAACCTTGTCTGAATTGTTTGCAGTGTACTATTTCTTCTTAAGGTTTACTTCAGTAAAACAGTATCTTACAGTTGTGGTAACTGAATATTAAACTTATATTGCTTCCATATAACAGCAGGAGTACCTGCAAAACATATCAGTTAAAACTCGATAAGGCCAAATCTTAAAAATGCCAGTGACAAATGATTTATTAGACTTATTAAACTCATGTTTTATGGATCTTTAGATACTCGTCAGCCTCTTGGGGGGCATTTACCAGGGTAAGAGAAGAAAAAGAAAAAAAAAAAGTTCAGATCTACAAATACATGTGACAGTTTTGTGTTTTTCAGAATGTTACTTTCATGTGATTTTTAAATTCAGAAAAAAAATAAAATACTTCGATGTTATTTATTTTTAGAAGATTTATTTTAAGAAGTCTTTATAGCAAGAAGTTTGTGGATGTAACAAATTCTGTGTAAATATTTGCATGGTTTCTGTAGCTGGCTGCTAGGAATGTTGATGGGCAGGTGTAAAGAATGTTAATGCCATGAGGAGGTGTTAGCCCTGTGTAATTGCACCCTTGAGGTATGGTACTGATCTTGTCCTTTTATACATATCTTTGAAAAAATAGTAATTATTTCTAAGACACTGAATTTAATATTACATTTGACATAGTTACATTGGAATATACCAAATTTCAGGTATTCAATTAGCTATCTATTTTTAAACCATATTCATATGTATGAATATAACTGGAAAATCCTATTTTAAAAATAATAATATAGGAGTGATTCTATATATTTAAAAATGCATCAGGAATCCCTTACACTGAAAGCTCCCCTAGTGAATTTAAAATATAAATTCAATGAATGGAATCTTGACTTACAGCCTTTAAAACACCATCAATCAATCAATCAATCAATTAGTTAAGCAGATATTTATTGAACACATGCTGTATGCCAGGCACTCCTGTGAGCATGAGAGAACCATAGGGAAAAATATCTGTTCTACTGAAAGTACATTCCACTGAAAATCAAAGGTCCTGGAGCGGTACAAGATGGATTGTTTAAGAAACAGAGAAAGGCCAATGTAGCTGGTGTGTGACAAATTAGGGAGGGAGGTACAGATGAAGATGGAAAGGAAGGAGCTGTTCACAGAGAGCTTTCTTGGCCATGGTGTTAAGTGGGAAGCTGCTAGAACATTTTAAGAAAAGAAGTGATGTGATCTGCTATACCTTTTTAAGACATAATTTTTATTGCTATGTGGAAAATAGATTGTAGGGTGGCAAGAGTGAATATAAAATCAGTTGGGAAGCTATACAGGTTGTCTAAGTAAGAGATACTGGTAGCTTTGATTAGAGCAGGAAAGAAGGAAAAAGAAAACTCAAAAGATTTATAACATATTTGGAGTTAGAGCAGATGGGACTTGGTGATGGATTGCATGTTGAGAGTCAATAAAGGGAAGGAATCAAGGACGATTCTTAACATTTTTTTACTTGAGCATCTGAGTGCATAGTGGTGCCATTGACTGAGATAGGGAGGAACAGTTTCGAGAAAGGATGAGGAATCCAGAATTCAATTTTGGACAAGTTAAATTTGAATTCCAAGTGCATATGTCAGGAAGGTAATTAGGTATAATTATAGTTATTATGTTAGCCATTTTCAAATAAGAAAACTGAGGGCAGAGATGTTAAACATATAACCCAGGATCAACTAGTTTATTTTAGTCAGTGGAGTTGGGTTAGAATCCAGGTAACCTGGCTCTAGAGCCTACACTATTAACCATTCCTCTGTCAGCTTATAAGGAGCTCTGGTGGCATAGTAGATAAGGCAATTGACTGCTAACTGGAGGATCAGTGGTTCAAACTCAACAGTGCTCTACAGAAGAAAGACAGGGCAATGTCTTTCAAACATTTGAAAGATTTACAGCCTCAGAAACCCAATGGGGGTCGCTATGAGTCAGAAACGACCGATGGCAGTGAGTTTTTGGTGGTTTTTTTTTTTTATTTAATAAATTTGGCATTCAGAATTGGAAATATTTAAAGCCATAAAGTTGGAATGAGCTCACTTTGGAAGAGAAGGTAGAGAGGACAAAAAGTCACATGACCAAGTCAGGGATATTCCCATATTAGCATTGGTGAAGGAGAAAAGAAGGCAGGAAGGAAGCCTGAAAAAGAGTAGCCACTCAGGTCAGAGGAAAACCAGGGTTATGTAGGGCCATAGAAGCTATTATGGGTTGAATTGCGCCCCCAAAACATACATGTTGTAAATCCTAGCCTCTATACTTGAGGTTATAATACCATTTAGGAATGAGTTGTCTTTGTTATGTTAATGAGACAGGATAGTGTTGGGACCAAGAAAAAGAACCCCAAAAGAACACGATTGCAAGGTACATATTCTAATTACAGTGAAGAGATGACCAGGGCTCTCTTGTGATTGAGTGTTTGCTTTTAGAGATGACAAGGCCTCTCTGTGGTTGAATGTTGCTTTAAGAGATGCAAGGTCTCTCTCACTGTTAAATACTTAATTGGCAAAACATCAAAGTATTAAAAGTAGATGTTATTCTCCATGTTTTTTATCTTATTGGGATGTTTCATGCTTTGCGTTTCTGTGTCCTAGTAAACATTATCATTTTACATTCCTTATTCCTGAGGAGATTTCTGTGATTGTTTTAATGACCACCTGTTGTCCTTGAGCATGTAGAGGAGTAAAACTTTAACTCTGTAGAGAATAAGCTAATTGTATGGATTCTAAGACTAATGACGTAATCATGTACAAACATAAATAAAGTCAAACAAAGGCATTGAGGGTCGCTCCTGCAAAACATGCAGGGTGTCTGCCTGGCTCCCGGTTCCTTAATAAATAATAATAAAGAAAAACATTAATCCTTTTGTGTCACTTCATTTCGTGACCTGTGCGGTTTTGCTGGACTAGGCAATTGGGGCACAAACAGGGACCTGGAGTGGAGTGGCACCAGCACTCGAGAGGACACCCCACTTGAAGAAAAGTGGAGCTCCATAAGAGAAAGAAAAAAAAGGATGAGTGTGGGTGAATTAAATAAATCTTTAAGCCAGGCTAACATGGGGGATTCAGAACTTCATGAAAGGGATCGTTATATTTTTGTTCTTAAAACATTAGTTCAAGCTAGAGGTTTTTTAGTGTCTAAAAAAGAGTTAGAGGAATTTTTGCAACATGTAGATCACAGTTGCCCTTGGTTTCCTCTGGAAGGAACCGCTGATTTAACAGTTTGGGAAACCATCGGTCCACAGAATAATGAGCGTTTAAAAGGACATTGGCTGGAGGATTTTCCCAAGCTTGTATTTTCTATTTGGAGTATCTTAACACTGTGTTTAGAATTAGAGAAGGGAATAAGTGTGGGCATAGATCTTAAAGTAGGGGAAGAGAAAAAATGTAGATACAGATTCAAAGTTAAAAGAGTTAAAATTACAAGAATAGCTAAACAGAAGTTAGAAACTGAACCCTCAGAAGTTAAGGAAAAGAAGTTATATCCTTTCTTAAATCCATTTTTAAGTCAAGAAAACTTTTTTTCAATCCATTTTTAAATCAGACTCTTTCAGCTGCAAAGGTGCCTGCTAACACTTGCTCTCCTCCACCTTTTAACCTTTTCCCTCCCTCAGGGAAACGAGTTAACTGTTTATCATCCACTGTGCCTCCTTTATCACCTATACAAGCTATGGCGCAAAAGGCAAGGGCCATAGATGAGGACATTCCATTAGAATTAAAACTTGTTTTTCTTTTAACAGAATACATAAATCAGCAGACTAATCAACTGATACAAGGACATAAAACATTTTCTCTTAAAACTCTTAAAGATTTGAAACAAGCTACCTATGGGCCAACAGCACTGTTTGTAAAAACCTTAATGGAAACCATTGCTCAGGAAGTTTAGTGTCCTTATTATTGGTATATGCTGGCTAAAACTGCATTAGAGGGAGGAGATAATTGATCCAGAGGCTAGGGTTTTTGTTTACACCCAGTCAAAGGCCCAAGGACATATGCATAAAATGGGATGGTAATCAAAGTGAAGAGATGAACCTGGAATGTCTTTAAAAGGATTATGTGTTTTGGATTATGTGTTTATCTGAAGGTACTATGCCTATTAAATGTTCTCTCACTTGTTTGTACATTAGAAATGATTATGAGGTATGTGGATAACAGAGAGTGTATAAATCCGCCTTCAGCTCATACTTGATTGGATATGTTAAAAGGGGAAATAAAATTTGCCCAGAAGAAGCACAGGCTTTTGTTTCAAACCCTGTGTGTAGAGTATAGGGGGCTTAAGTAGAAAACCTGAGCCCCACCCAATGCTACTGAGGGAACAGAAGATTTGCACTTGAATAAGAACCTGAAGGAAAATAAATAAACAAACAAACAAACAAATAAATAAATAAATAAATACTGTTTGGCTCTTTGAATTTTGAGCAAGCAGACTGGTTTTGGGTACATTGAGACAGGACAGTCATGGTCCATGAGAGAAACCCCTTCTAGGACTGAGAGTTAAAGGAAGCCAGTGAGTAGTAGGCTTGTATGCTACTTGCTTGTGACCACCTGGGTCCACCTAAGTGGAAATGGGGGAATTGCAGCAAAGAAGAAACAGCTGAGTTTGGCACTCTTTAACCTAGGCCACGGAGGCTGGGAATGAGAGGAAGGGCTGGCTGGTCTGAAGTGCAATGAATTGTGAGCCTACAGCATTGAAATAGTCCCTGAGGACTGAAGATGTGAGAGAAGGCACTAGCTGGTCTGAAGTGAAGGGAACAGTGTGACTCCCAAACTTGGCAGCTGGTACCCATGACCTAGCTGGGATGGCTAGGACTGAGCTGACCAGAACCCAACCAAATGAAAAAGATGTTTGACACTGAGCTGGTGTTAAGTTGCTGCAATTTGATGGCTTGAGCTGAGCTGGACTTTGCTTGTTTATGGATCCAGATGCCTGAAGTTTTCAAGCAGAATAGAAGATTCTATAGAGAGAAAGGATCATGCTTGTCTCCTCAGAGTACTGGTTTGATAAGGATGTGGAAATTAGAAATTGGCTTTCTAAAATGGGGGAGATAAAGGCATGAAGTGGCTGGCTTACACACTTTCATGGGTGTGGTTAATCTTAAACTGATGGTTGTTTTGTTGTTAGGTGTCGTCGAGTCGTTTCCGACTCATAGCGACCCCATGCACAGCAGAACGAAACACTGTCCAATCCCATGCCAAACTGATGGTGAAGGGGATGTTAATTTTTGAAGTATGAAAGGTATAATGGCTAGAAAAGCCAGGGAGTGGCTTGCAGTGTAGTAAATTACCTGGTATAGCTTTTCTAGTCATAAGTCTTTGTAAACTTTGTGGTGGAATTTGCAGTGAGCAACTGAGGAGCTCCTCCTGATTGTAAAAGTTATCCACCTCGGGCATTTCTATTGGGAAAAACACAAAGTAATGTTGTAGGAGGTTCGCTCTCTTTCAGGTGCTTAGAATTCTGATGCTATGATTGGTTAGTTTGGCCACTCTGCCAGGCTCAAAGGGAGACCTACTAGAGGCAGGACTCTCTCTGACTGTTGGTTGAGAAGAATGTGCTGCTGAAAGAGACACATGCTCCTGAGAGACATGCGCTGCTGAGAAAGAGGCGCAAGAGACACACATTGCTGAGAGAGACACCAAGGGACACACACTGCTGGGAAAGAGACTGTGAGAGACTGTTGGCTGAGAGATGGCAGGCTGAGAGAGACTGGTTGTTTTTCCTGGACTTGAATTGTGGCCTGTTGCTTCTCTAATAAACCCATAATCTGTGGATTCTGTGTGGCCGGCCACTGCAGTGAATTGTTGAGGCCAGCAGAGGTGTGGGGGGTGCTGCGGGAGGAAGAGTTGGTATCAGGGTTGGTGAAAGGGCTGGAGGGAGGTAACATGTCTGACCTCACAGTAATAGAGCTTGGGCTACTAATAGTGATTCTGTTTCCCTTTTGTGCAGTTAGAGGTCAGAAGATGTGGCTTCCCTGACCCTTTAGCAGCTCCAATCAAGTTGCAAACACTATACTTAATGAATTTAAGAAACTTAACCCTTTGAAAAGTATTCCTACATTTCTATACCACTTTTTACTATATTTTATAATGTTTTTAATTGTATTATTTGTTATTCTTTGGGTTCCAAAACTAATATGTCAAGTAATTCATTCTTTGACTACTGAAGTACATCTGCATTTAAAAAATAAAAAAGGAGGATATGTTGGGGACCAA
>NW_006921776.1:402454-412338 GCF_000298275.1 Orycteropus afer afer
GGTCTCAATATATGAGCAGGATTTCAGCAGCAAAAAAGAGGGTTCCAGATGCAGGGAACATGCAGGGCAGCAGAGGTGAGGGGGCCTGACGTACCCAGGACATGCAGAAGCTGAGTGTGAATGAACATGACTTGGGGTTTGTGCAGATAGAGAGAGGTAAATTGGGGCCAAATCACAAAATTCTTAGATGCCACACTTATTGGGTTTTACCATTTATACAGCAGAATCAATGGATATACTTAAAGCTAAAGAGTAGGAGGATTGAATTTGCTTTTTATAGAGTTGACTATGCTGGCCCTGTGGAAGATGAGATTTGGGAGAGTTTTTAGGACATTGTTGTCAGAGTTCAGATAGATTAGGACAAGAGCCTAAATTTAGGTGGTGCAGTGATTGTCCAGGTTCAAGACATGTTTCTGAGAAAGAATTCTGTGGACTATTAGATCTATTTTATATAAGGAATAAAAGTGAGAAAGTAGACAAGGAACAGTCTACTTTTTTTTTTCATTGTAGTGAAAATTTTATTTAGTGTGAAAAATGATTAACTTACCTTTAATATGCAAGCTAAAGTTTTTTTCTTTCAAGCTTGCTTTCCTTGGCTAGGGCACATAATTTGATTTTGACAAATATGTATTGGCTATCAATTGTGTGTCAGGAACTAGTTAGATACCAGAGAAACAAGTTATTATTAAGATAACATCCTCACTTTCTAGGAACTCAAATTCTAGTATAGGAAATGGTCATCTAAACAAATAATTATAATGAAGTGTAATTAGGGAAAATAACAGAGGTATATATAAGGACTTCTTTAAATTTTTTTTTTTTTTTTTAGTATGGAGCACCTGTATATAATGTGAGATTCTGTTTCTGTTCTGGCTGTTAGACGGAATGAACCTTATAGTCTCATTTTAATTCCTTACGATAAACAGCCTTCAAAATAACAGCACCAAAGGGCAGGTTTTTATTTTATTAAATAAATTCCTTATTGATTTGTTTCATTTTTAAAAAGTGATTTTTATTACATGGTTTCACAATAAATTCTAATTATATGTTGTATTTAAAACTGATTCTCATATATCTTCAATTTAATGACTTGTAACATTGAAAATTGCACTTCCATTGATTCTTCTTTGCAGTGTGATAATTCTTTCTTTCTTTGTTACTAATATAATGATCTGTCTGACCTCTGTCAATAATATTAGAAACACTCTTATATCACCTGATACATTTTATTTTGTTTTGTTTTTATTGTGGTAAATGTATAGGTAAAAGACACTTGGCACTTCTACAGTATTCACATATGCACTTCAGTGACATCATTTATGTTCATCATATCTTGTTTGTTCTGAAGTTTTAATGATAGAGAACTCTTGGTGCTTTATTATATCTTCTCTGACATCTTTGAATTGAAAATATGCTTTTGTTATTGGTTTTCATTATGAGTGTATACATGGAAAGATTCATTTTAAAGGCTTTATTTCTGCCCTTGATGTTTGGTACTCTATCAATTTCTCAGCTCTGCTGTTTACTGTTAGTGACATTATTAGAGTTATTTAACTAGACTATCACACAATTAGTCTCTTTCCACTATTTATATGTAATCATTACTTAATTAATACTATATTCTCTTCAACAGAATATCACCTTGAGGTATAACACCTTCAAATGCATCTGGGACAGATCTGGAATAATAATCAATCAAACCTTCCCTTTTTTCACACGCAGTGAGCTGCACCTAATATGAACTCAAGCTACTGGACCATTGCATTATGAGTTCATTTCAATGCCTCTGACATATGTGAGCTGCAGAAGACTGTGATGTTTTAAAAGTTGTCTTCATAACTTGTAGATAGGAGGTCCTAACCTAAGGTTTCAAATACCAGAAGAGTTGTTTCCTGAGGTTGCCTCTTTAAACTTATGGGGAGTCTCCCAAGTGAAAAAAGACTCTGAAAGCCCTTTCATTTTTGTGTTCCAAGGGTGCGTGTAACCCAGTGAGCACATGAGAGGCTTGGCTCGTGGAACATCATTTTCCAGTCTTTGTCCATCAGACTTTTGCTGAAGTCTTTTACAGTATCATTCATGTCACTAAACATCCACTTCATTCAGACTGACGTACACAAAAGCATAGAAAACGTTCTTTTACTTTGGTTGTGTAGGTATGTTGATAAACTAAAAATTTGACTACTGTTAAAATTGTTTAAAAATATGATTGGAGTGCCTCTTAGAAAAGATTCGATTTGGAGGAAAGGAAATGAGGAAATAATAATTGGGAATAGTTTCTATTCTGACAGCTAAATGCTGTACATTGCTTGATTTATAAGTGGTTGAAAGAAAGGGGAAAAGATACCTTTTTGTTTCAAGGTACCACACTGAAAATTTAGAGTAACAATATGGGGAATTTTAAAGTCCCATCAAAATTAATATTTTCACTAAAATAATGTTTAGTATGTAATGTCTTCCCCTTGTTTATATTCCCAATGTTTATATTCATTGCAATTAGAAAAATTTATTAATTATACATTAATTTATTTTTATCAGTCATAAGGAAAGGTCTTCTTCTTGGCATACTCTTTGACATTTTTGGTTGTCTATTGATAAATATTTAATAACCAGTCCACAAAAAAAAGAAAAAGAAAATCCTGATTTTAGTGTTGGCCAGTTTCCGTGGTATAAAACTCCCTCTATGACAGATTTCAGCTGTCAAAATTATGTCACTGAACAGATTTGTGCCAGCTGACTTCAGCACACCACAAGTTCTGACTTTGGGGCTTCTGCTACCACTGATGTCTATTCAGTAATTTTTGTTTCTTATAAATACATCATAATTTGTTTGAGCAAATATTTAAGTGGATGGAACACAGGAGGCTGCAGACATTTTTACCTTCTTTCAGTGACTCAGGTTCCCCAAAATTGAATTTTTCATAATATAGTTAATTCCCTCTTCCTCTTTATCTTCTTTGGTATTTTTGCATAAAAGGAAATTTTCTGGGAGCCCATAATGAAAATATTTGTGTGCTTCAACTGGCTTTTAATTCACATCAATGTAGAAACTCAGAATTATTTAAAGTAATTCTAAATGTTCTAAGGTTTGCAACTAGCACTTTAATTTGTGCAAACGGCACTGGAAATGCTATATCAGAACAGACTGTTTCTCTTAGCAAGAAAACCTTTTTTAAAAAGTTTCTTTTTTAATCAGTTGCAATCAATGTGAACAGTACTACTTTTTCACCAAGAGAGAGCAACATAAGCACACTTTACAAAAATATATTTAAGTGGCCATTTTACGTTGTAAGCGGTAGCTTTCAGTACATGCTTTATTTGGGAATCTATTACTTTACCTGCCTCTGAACTTGATGAATGAGGTGCAGTGATTAGTTAGGGTTATGACAGTTGATGATGCATGCTATAGAGATCATATTTTTGTCTTTAGATATTTCCTATGCACAATATGTTTCTTCATTATAATTTCACTTATGGTTCATGTTTATGAGTTTCTGAACACTGGCACTGTTTTTCCTGTCATAAATGGCTTTCAACAAGATACTTTTCTCCATCTGGCATAATGAAGTCAAGAAAAATTCCAAGAGCCTTAAATATGTGAATGATGGATTTTTAAGTTTTTGTTTTGTTTTAAATAATTAAAGTGCATAGCATACACATTTAAGAGAACTGGTATGGTTGGAGACTTTCTTTATAAAGAGTTTTGTAGTATAAAATGTCATGGCTATAAGTCAGAATCACCCTGACGGCACCTAACAACAACAGCAATAAATGCAATGGCAACCCTTTGTATATTAACAGTAAGATGATCATAAAACAGAACTGTGAAGATTTCACCAATTTTGAACTTTTAAAGAATTAATTATGAATAACCTTGTCTGAATTGTTTGCAGTGTACTATTTCTTCTTAAGGTTTACTTCAGTAAAACAGTATCTTACAGTTGTGGTAACTGAATATTAAACTTATATTGCTTCCATATAACAGCAGGAGTACCTGCAAAACATATCAGTTAAAACTCGATAAGGCCAAATCTTAAAAATGCCAGTGACAAATGATTTATTAGACTTATTAAACTCATGTTTTATGGATCTTTAGATACTCGTCAGCCTCTTGGGGGGCATTTACCAGGGTAAGAGAAGAAAAAGAAAAAAAAAAAGTTCAGATCTACAAATACATGTGACAGTTTTGTGTTTTTCAGAATGTTACTTTCATGTGATTTTTAAATTCAGAAAAAAAATAAAATACTTCGATGTTATTTATTTTTAGAAGATTTATTTTAAGAAGTCTTTATAGCAAGAAGTTTGTGGATGTAACAAATTCTGTGTAAATATTTGCATGGTTTCTGTAGCTGGCTGCTAGGAATGTTGATGGGCAGGTGTAAAGAATGTTAATGCCATGAGGAGGTGTTAGCCCTGTGTAATTGCACCCTTGAGGTATGGTACTGATCTTGTCCTTTTATACATATCTTTGAAAAAATAGTAATTATTTCTAAGACACTGAATTTAATATTACATTTGACATAGTTACATTGGAATATACCAAATTTCAGGTATTCAATTAGCTATCTATTTTTAAACCATATTCATATGTATGAATATAACTGGAAAATCCTATTTTAAAAATAATAATATAGGAGTGATTCTATATATTTAAAAATGCATCAGGAATCCCTTACACTGAAAGCTCCCCTAGTGAATTTAAAATATAAATTCAATGAATGGAATCTTGACTTACAGCCTTTAAAACACCATCAATCAATCAATCAATCAATTAGTTAAGCAGATATTTATTGAACACATGCTGTATGCCAGGCACTCCTGTGAGCATGAGAGAACCATAGGGAAAAATATCTGTTCTACTGAAAGTACATTCCACTGAAAATCAAAGGTCCTGGAGCGGTACAAGATGGATTGTTTAAGAAACAGAGAAAGGCCAATGTAGCTGGTGTGTGACAAATTAGGGAGGGAGGTACAGATGAAGATGGAAAGGAAGGAGCTGTTCACAGAGAGCTTTCTTGGCCATGGTGTTAAGTGGGAAGCTGCTAGAACATTTTAAGAAAAGAAGTGATGTGATCTGCTATACCTTTTTAAGACATAATTTTTATTGCTATGTGGAAAATAGATTGTAGGGTGGCAAGAGTGAATATAAAATCAGTTGGGAAGCTATACAGGTTGTCTAAGTAAGAGATACTGGTAGCTTTGATTAGAGCAGGAAAGAAGGAAAAAGAAAACTCAAAAGATTTATAACATATTTGGAGTTAGAGCAGATGGGACTTGGTGATGGATTGCATGTTGAGAGTCAATAAAGGGAAGGAATCAAGGACGATTCTTAACATTTTTTTACTTGAGCATCTGAGTGCATAGTGGTGCCATTGACTGAGATAGGGAGGAACAGTTTCGAGAAAGGATGAGGAATCCAGAATTCAATTTTGGACAAGTTAAATTTGAATTCCAAGTGCATATGTCAGGAAGGTAATTAGGTATAATTATAGTTATTATGTTAGCCATTTTCAAATAAGAAAACTGAGGGCAGAGATGTTAAACATATAACCCAGGATCAACTAGTTTATTTTAGTCAGTGGAGTTGGGTTAGAATCCAGGTAACCTGGCTCTAGAGCCTACACTATTAACCATTCCTCTGTCAGCTTATAAGGAGCTCTGGTGGCATAGTAGATAAGGCAATTGACTGCTAACTGGAGGATCAGTGGTTCAAACTCAACAGTGCTCTACAGAAGAAAGACAGGGCAATGTCTTTCAAACATTTGAAAGATTTACAGCCTCAGAAACCCAATGGGGGTCGCTATGAGTCAGAAACGACCGATGGCAGTGAGTTTTTGGTGGTTTTTTTTTTTTATTTAATAAATTTGGCATTCAGAATTGGAAATATTTAAAGCCATAAAGTTGGAATGAGCTCACTTTGGAAGAGAAGGTAGAGAGGACAAAAAGTCACATGACCAAGTCAGGGATATTCCCATATTAGCATTGGTGAAGGAGAAAAGAAGGCAGGAAGGAAGCCTGAAAAAGAGTAGCCACTCAGGTCAGAGGAAAACCAGGGTTATGTAGGGCCATAGAAGCTATTATGGGTTGAATTGCGCCCCCAAAACATACATGTTGTAAATCCTAGCCTCTATACTTGAGGTTATAATACCATTTAGGAATGAGTTGTCTTTGTTATGTTAATGAGACAGGATAGTGTTGGGACCAAGAAAAAGAACCCCAAAAGAACACGATTGCAAGGTACATATTCTAATTACAGTGAAGAGATGACCAGGGCTCTCTTGTGATTGAGTGTTTGCTTTTAGAGATGACAAGGCCTCTCTGTGGTTGAATGTTGCTTTAAGAGATGGCAAGGTCTCTCTCACTGGTAAATACTTAATTGGCAAAACATCAAAGTATTAAAAGTAGATGTTATTCTCCATATTTTTTATCTTATTGGGATGTTTCATGCTTTGCGTCACTGTGTCCTAGTAAACATTTATCGTTTTACACTCCTTATTCCTGAGGAGATTTCTGTGATTGTTTCAATGACCACCTGTTGTCCTTGAGCACATACAGGAGTAAAACTTTAGCTCTGTAGAGAATAATCTGATTGTACGACTTCCAAAACTAATGATGTAATCATGTACCAACATATAAATAAAGTAGAACAAAGGCATCAGGGGTCGCTCCCGCAGAACATGCAGGGTGTCTGCCTGGCCCCCATTCCTTAATAAATAATAATAAAGAAAACTATTAATCCTTTTGTGTCACTTCATTTCTTGACTTGTGCAGTTTTGCCGGACATGGCAGATTAGTATAGAGTGTGTCTTCAGTCAATCTCTTTTGAGATATAAGAGAGCTTGAACAAGCAAGCAAGTGAGCTGAAATGGGGCAGGAGAGATGCCAAGACACATGGAAATCTCCAAGGAACCAGGAAGCAGAAGCTGAAGAGACAAGGATCTTCCTCCCAAGCTGACAGAGAGAGGCTTCCCCTACGGCTGGCACTCTGAGTTTGGACTTCTAGCCTTTTGAACTGTGAGAAAATAAATTTCTGTTTGCTGAAGTCACTAATTTGTGTTATTTCTGTTATGCCAGCATTAGATAACTAAGACAATTCAAAAGAAGAATTGTTTGAAGCAATTGAAAGCTATGTAGAAACTGAGCGAGATGAGAAATTGGGATGAAATGGTCAATACAGGGCTTTTGGAGATTTTTCCAAGAGCAGTTGCTGTGGAGTGATGGGAAAGGAAGCCAGTTTAGATTAGGTTGAACACATTATGGAAAGCATAACTACTAAAACAAAAGAAGGTATCACATGTTACTGTAAATTATATTATGGACAGTGAATTACATTTTTTTTCCTGAGGCAATATTGTGAAGAGTGTGGACTCTGTAGTCAGATACACCTCTCATCACACAGCATAAAACTTTTCCCATCACATATCACAGTGAGAAGGCAGCTGTCAGACTAAAGGCTCAAATATCCCTAAAGAGAGAACTCAGACCCATTGTGTAGTGTTAGACAGGGAACCGTAGCAACCTATATAGTGAAGGCTGGTAACTCATAAGGCAAATTGGAGGGAGGCAAAGCTTTCAGGAGAAACCAGTTGATGAATATTCATTACTCAGTACTTTGAATAAGACTAATATAATAAGAAGAAAGAGCCCCACAATGAGAATGAATAAAATGAATAATGGGAATGATTTTAGAATATTGATGTTTTGTAAAATAGGGTGTGTGGTAGTTAAATTTGTGTGTCACCTTAGCAAGGCCTGGTTGACTAGCCGGGCAGCTGGATGTAGTATTCCCCAGGGTGAAACTGGTAATTAACTCTATGGTGGAATCTACTGTGAGCAGCTGAGTAGCTGCCTTTGGGTATGTGGTCTGCTTCCCGTATATAAGCAGCAGCTTTGGGAATGGAGTCTAGCTTATGGAATGCTTGGACCCTGCATGTAGCCGTGTCATTGTTCAGCAGCCTGTCATGCTCTGCTGACGTTGGGACTTTCAATAGACTGTGCTATTTTATTTGTCAACCTTGGGTTTGTCTGTCTCAGCAGCTAGCAGCTGTCTGAGTGAAGAAAAACCTCTAGCTCCAGTGGGCAGGGAGCTGGAGGCAGAGCTGAACCCCAAGATTGAGGGGCTTTGACCCAGCCCCTAGAGCCTGGCACTTTGAACTTGGACTTAAAGCCTCTAAACTGTAAGAGTAGGAGCTCTGGTAGCATAGTGGCTAAAAGCACTTGACTGCTAACCAGAAGGCTGGAGGTTCAAACCCACCAGCCACTCCTCGGAAGGAAGGTTGGGCAATCCTACTTCCGTAGTGATACTGCCTCTGAAACCCAAGGAGGGGTCACTATGAGTTGGGGCCGACTCGACGGCACATAACAACAACAACAACAACAAACTGTAAGAGAATAAGCTCCTGTTTGTCCAAGCCATCCCATTTGTGGTACATATTCTTGTCAGAGTAGCACTAGGTAACTAGAACAGGGTGCAATTAGTATTTGTAAAACTTGATTCCATTTTGTACTGGGCATCTAATTATTCTGGGATATGAAATAAATAAAATGGGGATTGAACTAAGTTTTTTTAATATTATTTTCTAGGAATTACAGAATTTTTCTTTCTACTTGCTCCTAATCTGCCCATTTCCTAATTTCTTTTCAGAATATGTCTTACTGCTCTCAAATTAAAGCACTTTGTCCTGGCTTACCTACTATGAACATAAAAGAAATCAGGGTGAGTGTAATGAAAAATCAAAGAGTGAGACTTTTAATAATCAGACTATGAGCAAAATAGAGAAATGTATGTAATCATCCTCTATTATTCATGAATTTTTGTTATTGTATTTTGTAGGAATCTGTTCTGGAATAATATATATCCGTGTGTGTGTGTGTGTGTATATCCCACTGCTATGTAGTCAATTCCAACTCATAACAATTCCCCAGATGGTTTCTAAGGCTGTAAATCTTTACAGAAGCAGACTGCCTCATCTTCTCTGGAGAGGCTATTGGGTTCAAACTATGACGTTTTAGTTAGCAGTGGAATGCTTTAACCACTATGCTGCCAGTGTATACCAAAACCAAATTCACTGCTCTTGAGTCCATGTGCATAGTCATTGTTTATATTGTAGGAAAAAGGTATTTGCAATGATTAAGTCTTTGGTTGTGCAAAATCATATCATGTGATCTCCAATGTCATTTCTATCACCACGGCCATATTTTACAACTACCAATCCTTCTGGTTTCCAACTTTTGCTTTCCAATCACCAGTAATTATAAATACATGTTGATTGCATGTTTGATCAATTTCAGACTGCACAAGTTGGTGAAACTATTCAATATCTTCATCTTTGGTTTTAGCACTTAGGGCATAAATTGGAATAATAGTCTTATTAACTAGTCTTCTTTGTATGTATATGGATATCATTCTATGAATGACAGCATTATACCTCAGGATAAATCTTGAAATGTTTTTTTTTGACTATGAATGTGCCGTCATTCCTCTTCAATTTGTTCTTCCTAATTTAGTAGACCATATGACTGTCCAATTCAAAGTGGTCAATCCCAGTCCATTTTAGTTCAGTAATGCCTAGGATATTGATCTTTATGCTTTCCTTTTCATTTTTTACAATTTTCAATTTTTCGAGATTCACACTTCTTACGCACTAACAGGAAAGTGGGGTATAATGTGTGTATGTACATATATATATACATATACACACAGGTGCACACACAGATAATACTATTAATCTGAACAAAAGAGGTCTTCCATAATTGTGTTGCTGTTGTTATGTGCTGTTGAGTCAGACCTGACTCATAGCAACCCCTCCTTGGGTTTCCGAGGCAGTATCACTACAGAAGTAGATTGCTCAACCTTCCTTCTGAGGAGTGGCTGGTGGGTTTGAACT
>NW_006921776.1:412753-427684 GCF_000298275.1 Orycteropus afer afer
ACTCCTCGGAAGGAAGGTTGGGCAATCCTACTTCCGTAGTGATAACTGCCTCGGAAACCCAAGGAGGGGTCGCTATGAGTCGGGGCCGACTCGACAGCAAATAACAACAACAACAACAACATATGAGAGAACTTCTTTTTCTGTCAAGTTCTACTGATAGAATAATATGTAGAGGGGAAAAGTCATATAAAAACTATGGAAGTAATAAAGAAAATTTAAAGTATAAAAAATTGAGGTCAAAGATTAGAGAACACAAAATTCTAGAAAATGTAACAAATAAAATATACTTTCACTTAACTATGAAAGATAGAGATATGAAAACGTTTAAAGTAGAGGAGCAGTGACAGAAACAGAAAAAGAAACAGACATTTGACATATTGAGAGCTACAAAGAGACAGGGAGAGTCAGATCCACCCTCAAACACAGTGATACAAAAAGTATGAATGCAAAGTTCAACAGGCACATCCCATTTATCCAGATAAATTGAATATAAAAAAGAGGAAACCATACAAATACACAAAATTAAAGAGATTATGAACTCCCTAAAGGCAAAGATTTTTTCCTCATTTATTTTGTGTTTTCAGATCCTAGCAAACCAAAGCAGGTTCTTAGTAAGTGTATGTTAAATTGTTGAAAAAAATAAAGCCAGAGAAAACAATTTTCATTGAGGAATAGTCCATCTTGTAGCTCACAAAGGTACTTTGCAACTACAGGCATAAATAGAATATACAAACTGTAGTCACTTCTCCAAGGACTGTAAGAAATTAACTGAACACTGGAAGTTTCCCACCCATGCTTTAGCCTATTGATATGGAAAGCAATAGAAGGAAGGAGTCATGACTTGGGATTGGAGAGGTCAGCATCAACAGGTTCTGAAAAGGTCAATAAAAATTCATGTCAAAAGACCATTTAGAAAATCTCTCCCAAGGCTGAATGAAGTATGTACTTGCCTGTGAATATCTAGAGAGCTGCAGAATGTGCTATGTTCATATTCTATGACTTGGTAAATTTTTTATATTTAATATTGAAAACTGAATATTATAAAATTCAGTATATAGTATGTCTATATACACATGTTGATTTTACTTCATAATTTGTTATAGTCATACAACTTCTATATATTCTCCTTCTCCATGGTTTTCTTTTGGTAAGGTAAGGAACATATTTTTTATAAAGTATAGTTTCTAGAAGAGAATAAAGTATCTTTATTACACTACCCTTGGGTGGTGCAAATAGTTAACACGCTCAGCTGTTAACTGAAAGGTTGGCAGTTTGCTTCCACCCTGAGGTGCCTCAGAAGAAAGCCCTGGCAATCTCCTTCTAAAAGATCAGTCATTAAAAACCCTACAGTGCACAGTTCTACTGTGACATAGTTGAGGTCACCATGAGCCAGAATCAACTTCATGGCAACTTTTTTTGTTTTTAATTCTTAGCGTATGAGATCAAAGGAAAAAATAGTTTGAAGCACAGCCAGCTAATAAAGCCATTCTCCAACATTCTCAAGTTAAGAAAGGAGTTCAGATAACTGGCATGAATAACTTGCAGTAGATAGGATGGAAACCTACCTTGCCTTAGTCTGCTTTTTCAAAATTGTGAGGTATTTTTGCTACTCTTATGCTTTTCTTCTAGATGAGTCTTAGGTTATTGTTTTATTGTGTGTTGAGAATTTATACTAAAAGAAATGATATATGCATTGTTTTGTCATGGAGGTAGGGAAGTGAATAAAAGTAATCTGTTCAGTGCAACTCACACAGAGAAGCTGGAGGCTAGGGACTTCTTTCACCGAGATATTACCACCTTAAAACTCCAGAGCACAGTTCTGGGGACTTTGAAAGTTTTCTGGAGCATTAAAAGGTAGAGCACAGTGCCTAAGGCACTTGACTGCTAACCAGAAGGCTGGCGGTTCAAACCCACCGGCTACTCCTCAGAAGGAAGGTTGGGCAATCTACTTCCATAGTGATACCACCTTGGAAACCCAAGGAGGGGTCCCTATGAATCAGGTCTGACTGGAGGGCACATAACAACAAACAACAACAGGAGGTGGGTGGATTGTCTACAAAGGGTGATTCAAATGAACTGAACAAATTCTTGGTGCCCATGTGCCAACAGGTATGATCACCAGGTGATAAATAGACTGCAGTGGATATTAAGTTCCCCCTGTGTAGTAATGGAAAGGACAGTTGATGGAATTTTGCAGCACAGGTGATATGCAGTGGTCTGTTGAATGCACTTGGAATGGAATTGGAACAGCGAGATGATTTCCTGTGTCTCTTGAGTGCTTATGTCATATGGCTTTTGCGCTAAAAAAGGCAGGGTAGTTTCTGGGTGCACCTTTTTCCTTCCAGATTCATACCTCCACCCTGGGCCTCATTGACATTTCAACCTCATCACATTCTTCTTCCATTATTGTCTCCCCTCTTCCATCCCTGAAAAAATCTATCTCTGGAGTGTGGTAGCCTGGCTCCTCCTTTGGACTTTCTAATCCAGTGTTTATGGCATAAGAGTTATGCCTTGAGCTCTCTCAGCTCTTTGCCTTTCTCTCATCACTCAATCCCTAAAGCCATGCTTTGGAATTAAAAACAAAACAAAACAAAACAAACCCTTCTTTCTCAAAGTAAGATGGTTCTTGCAAGTACAAGTTTAAGTTTTTGTACTTTTTTCTCTGCTTTGGGTTTCAAAAATCTACTTTGAGCATTGACCGTTAGTTTCCTTGTTCTCTCTCTTCTCATTCCTATTATAACAAGGCTGGTATCCCTGAGACAATGATTATTCATTTTTGAGTTTTGGGGAATACTTCAAGGTTTTGTGGGGCTTATGGGGTCACCTGTGCTGGGAGAAGGGGTAGCAGTAAGGGAAGCCTGTGCTCTCATCATATGGTGTCATGCAGATGTGTATTTTCCATGCAGAAAATGCTTAAAGTAACCAGGTTCCAACTGCCTTCAGGGGACCTCTTCTGTGTGTGTGAGTATGTGGGGATCATAGGCGGTTAGCCAGAGAGCGCTCATATCAGAAAGCAGAGGCCTCTGAAGGATCCACAAGTGGACTCCCCAAATGTTAACATTTGGACATATAGGTGGCATAGAAAAAGCCAAGAGGGAACTACAAGCTGGCACCACCAAGATAAGATTTTTTGCCCTTTCTCTAGGCATTCCCCTCCTCTGCCCTGACTCAGGAAAAGCCAGGAGCTGAAGGGAGGGGAGATAGAGGAAGAATGAAAGAATAGACCAGCTTCTTCACTTTGAGAGTGTGGGGTCAAGCTGACCTGTGTTGCAGGAAGTAGAGAAGTTTTGAATGAGATGTAAGATTAAAATTTTAGTTTAATAGGACTGGACCTTTTATTACCTGAAGTGAGTCATAATTACAGAAATGAGACTGACTTCTTTTTTTAGTTGAGAATGACTTCAAAGCTAAGGGAGCTGCCTGAAATGTCATAACAAATGTATGACAAAGGGAATCTGACAACACATTGGAAGGCATTGGTCAGAGGAGAATACAGCTGCTTCCTGTTTGTACTCATTACGTTCAGCCCTTTCAATAAACTGGTTACACATCTATTGATTCTTATGTAGTCATCCGGTAACTAATAGCTACCCACACTGCATCTCAATAGCATGAGAGCTTGAAAAAAACAAATCATGGACATATCCAGATTTCTCAGCATGCAAGAAAGGATTAATGAAATGACCCATATGTCTACAATCCAGAGCTCTCTTTTGCACTACATTTCCTTGTCTTCTATAAGCCCCAAGCTGAATTTATCAATGTCCTCTTTTTATCTTCCTCATTCATTATGGTTTCTGATTTTTTTTTTTTTTTTTTTGGCAAGATCATTCTCACCATCACCTAGAGTTGATTTTTTCTTTGGTATTTCTCTCAACTTTGTCACTGATATTGTTGATTTTTTTGTTTCTGTTGTTGATTTCTGACGTAGAAGGGCCATGAGTTACAGGTTCCATGCATGTGTCAGTTTGTCTTACTGTGGTGGCTTGCATGTTGCTGTGATGCTGGAAGCGTCGGCATCAGTATTTCAAATCCCAGCAGGGTCACCCATGGTGGATAGGCTTCAGTGGAGCTTCCGGACTAAGACAGACTAGGAAGAGGATGGGGTGGGGTGGGGTGGGTGTCTATTTCTGAGAAAACCTTATGAATAGTAGTAAAACATTGTCTGATATAGTGGCAGAAGATGAGCTCCTCAGGTGGAAGGCACTCAGAATGCTACTGGGAGAATGCTGCCTCCTCAAAATAGAGTTGGCCTTAATGGCATAGATGGAGGAAAGCTTTTGGGACCTTCGTTTGCTGATATGGCATGACTCAAAATGAGAAGAAACAGCTGTAAGCAACCATTAATAATGTTGTTGTTTTTGTTACTATGTGCTGTCGAGTCATCTCCGACTCATAGCAGCTCCTCCTTGGGTTTCCGAGGTGATATCACTATGAAAGTAGATCACTCAATCTTCCTTCTGAGGAGTGGCTGGTGGGTTTGAACCGCCAAACTTTGGGTTAGCAGTCAAATAGCACAAAATATATCAAGTAGGAATCTAGGAAAATTGGAAATTGTAAAAAATGAAAAGGAATACATAAAGATCAGTATCCTAGGCATTAGTGACCTAAAATGGACTGGTATTGGCCATTTTGAATTGACAGCAATATGGTCTACCATGCTAGGAATAACAAATTGGAAGAAGAATGGCAGCACATTCACAGTCAAAAAGAATATTTCAAGATCTATTCTGAAGTACCGCTGTCAGTGATAGAATAATACCCAAATACCTACAAGGAAAACCTGTTAATATGACTATTATTCAAATTTACACACAACCCTGTAAAGCCAAGATGAAAACTTAAAGGGTTTTACCAGCATCTGCAGTTTTAAAGTGATCAAACATGTAATCAACATGCATTTATAATTACTGGTGATTGGAATGCAAAAGTTGGAAACAAAGAAGAAGATGCAGTCATTGGAAAACAGGCTTTGGTGATAAGAAATGACATCAGATATCACATGATAGAATTTTGCAGGAGCAATGACTTACACATTGCAAATATCTTTTTCTACAACATAAATGGCAACTATATACATGGATCTCACCAGATGAAATATTCAGGAATCAAATCATGTACATCTGTGGAAAGAGTCTCTAAGAAGCTCAGTATCATCAATCAGAACAAGGCCAGGGGCAGAATGTTGAACAGACCATAAATTGCTCATATGCAAGCTCAAGTTGAAGCTGAAGAAAATTAAGTCCATGAGAGCTAAAATATGACCTTGGGTATATCCCACCTGAATTTAGGGTTCATTTCAAGAATAGATTGGATGCATTGAATACCAATGACCAAAGACCAAGTAAGTTGTAGAATGACATAGAGGGCATCATACATGTGGAAAGCAAAAGGTCATTAAAAAGGCAAGGGAGAAAGAAAAGACAAACTAGATGTCAGAAGAGACCCTGAAACGTGCTATTGAACACAGAGTAGCAAATGGAAGAAATGATGAAGGAAAAGTACTGAACAGAAGAGTAACTTGAGAGGACAAAGTAAAATATTATAATGAAATGTGCAAAGAACTGGAGTTTGGAAGCCAAAAAGGAAGAAAACATTTGGCATTTCTCAAGCTGAAAGTACTGAAGATAGATTCAAGCCTAGAGTTGCAATATTGAAGGATTCTCGGTGCAAAATGTTGAAGGATGTTGGAAGCATCAAAGGATGATGGAAGGAATGCATGGAGTCACTGTACCATAAAGAAATGGTCCAAAGTTCAGTCATTTCAAGAGGTAGCATATGATCAAGAACCAAAAATGTTGAAAGAAGAAGTACAAGCTGCACTGAAAGCATTGGTGAAAACTAAGTCTCCAGGAATTGATGGAATACTACTGAAATGTTTCAACAAAAGGATGCAAGACTGGAAGGATTCACTTGTCTATGCCAAGAAATTTGGAAGACAGTTATCTGGCCAACTGACTGGAAGAGATCTGTATTTGTACCCATTCCAAAGAAGGTGATCCAGCAGAATGTGGAAATTATTGAACAATATCATTTATATCACTTGCAAGTAAAATTTTGCTGAAAATAATTAAAAAATGGTTGCAGCAGTAAATTGACAGGGAACTGCCAGAAATTCAAGCCAAATTCAGGAGAAGACATGGAATGGAGGATGTCATTGCTGATGTCAGATGGATCTTGACTGAAAGCAGAAAATTCCAGAAAGATGTTTACCTGTGTTTTATCGACTATGCAAAAGCATTTGACTGCGTGGATCAAATAAATTATGGATAGTATTATGAAGAATAGGAGTTCCAGAACACTTAATTGAGCTCATTAGGAACATGCACATAGACCAAGAAGCTGTTGTTCAAACAGGAAAAGGGGATAGTACAGGACTTAAAATCAAGAGGGGTGTGCATCAGGGTGGTATTCTTTCACCATAGTGATTCAATCTCTATACTGAGCAAATTATCCTAGAAGCTAGACTATATGAAGAAGAATGGAGCATCAGGATTGGAGGAGGGGTCATTGACAAGCTGAGTCGTGCAGATGACACAACCTTGCTTGCTGAAAGTAAAGAGGACTTGAAGCACTTACTGAATGAAGCTCAAAGACTACTGCCTTTGGTATGGATTACACCTCAACATAAAAAAAAAAATTCTCACAACTGGACCAATAAGCAATATTTTGAAAATGGAGAAACAATTGAAGTTATCCAGGATTTCTTTTTATTTGGATTCCCAATCAACTATAGAACCAGCAATCAAGAAATTAAATGATGTATTGTTTTGGGCAGATCTACTGCAAAAGATCTCTTTAAAGTGTTAAAGAGCAAAGATGTCAATTTGAAGATTAAGATACACTGGACCCATGGTATTTTCAATTGTCTTATATGTGTGTGAAAGGTGGATAATGAATAAGGAAAACAGAAGAATTACTGCATTTGAATTATGGTGTTGGCAAAGAATAGTGAATATACTATGGGCTGCCAGAAAGATGGAAAAATCTGTCTTGGAAGAAGTACAGCCAGAAAGCTCCTTAGAAGTGAGAATGGCCAAACTTAGTCTCTTGCACTTTGGTCATGTTAGCAGAAGGGATTAGTCCCTGGATAAGAATATCATGGTTGGTAAAGAAGAGGGTCAGCAAAAAGGAGGCAGACCTCATTGAGATGGGTTGAACTGTGGCTGCAACAATGGGCTCAAGCATAGCGATGAGTGTGAGGGTGGCCTGGGATCAGGCAGTGTTTTGTTCAGCTGTGCCTTTGCTTTCTTCCCAATTTCATTTTACACCTAGCTATGGGCCAGTCTAACCACTACTACTTACTACTAACTACTACCAACTATTACTAGATATCCCCTACAAGCACTTTTTTTTTTCACCCCTTTGTCTTTACATGGACTACTGCCTTCTCTTGGAATGTTCTATCTTCCACTTCTCTCTTTGTCTAATTCTTGCACATCCTCAGAGGATCACCTCAATTGTTATCTGTTCTATAAATCTTTCCTTCATTCCTCCTTCCTCCTCCCTGACCCTGCCTTTCTTCTCCAACTTTCTTCTCCAACTGACGGGGATGACGAATCTGTCCAGTTCTGAACCTTTCCTCAAGCTCTAGAGTAATTTATCTATCATTCACTTATGGAATCATCACCCTCCAATTTTTAATGCCATTATATGTGAATAGATCTGATTATCTTATTTCTTCTCTTTGGAAAAGGATTGTATTTAGCATATAGTAGGTGCTTCTCACTGCCCTCAAGTTGATTTTGACTCACAGTGACCCCTCCTTGGGTTTCCAAGGCAGTATCTCTATGGAAAGTAGATTGCCCAATTTCCTTCCGAGGAGTGGCTGGTGGGTTTGAACTCCCAGCCTTCTGGTTAGCAGTCAAATGCCCAGGCACTATACCACAAGAGTTCCCTGGTAGGTACTTAGTAGATAATAAATGTGTCAATATGAATGATCATTTTTACCAAGTCATGATTAAAGAAGAGTATGATTTCCAACCCCCCCTTGATGGGGAGGGGAGAAAGACACAACTTTAAAAGATATAAAACACAGACTTTTAAGTCTTCTAGTTTGATCTGATGGGAGCTCTGGCAGCATAGTGCCTAAGGCACTTGACTGCTAACCAGAAGGCTGGTGGTTTAAACCTACCAGGCACTCCTTGGAAGGAAGGTTGGGCAATCTACTTCCGTAGTGATACCACCTTGGAAACCCAAGGAGGGGTCGCTATGAGTCGGGTCCGACTCGACGGCACGTAACAACAGCAACAACAGTTTGATCTGTATATTTGCAAATTTTTGCACAATTGAGGCATATTTTTTCTGATCTTAAGGCCTATGTATATCAAACCTATTCATTCCGTTGTTTTAATGGGGATTAATGCTCATTCAAGGGAAAACTGTCGTTCATTCAATAGCAATACTTGCAAAAATGACTCAATGGATCCTGTTCTGAATAGAAGGGAAAATCTCAGGAAAAACAAAACAAAACAAAACACACTGTCAGGTATAACTGCACCCATGTAATTATGAAGGGCTGAGGCCCTCTCCAGGAGCCCATATTACATAGCACTGCTGCATATTACATAGCATTGCAGTGAACATCTTTATTTTTTCCCTGTATACTAAGTTGTTTTCTTTGGGTTTACTGCTAAATTATTTTTAGCAAATTACAAGCAATACGGCTGAATAGACACATAGTATTTCATTTTTGCCTCATTATGCTTTAGATTTGGGATCTCTAGCTTTGTAAATGATAGCTAGGATACATCAGTCCATCTTTGGGCATGCTCATGCTTGAATGCATCCCGCTTCTCCTCCCATATGGAACAATGTCAATCATGAAGGAAAACTGTTGTTAAGATGCATCCTGGGTCTACAGAAAATAACCTGTAAGTATTTATTATGGAATAATGTAGAAGATTGCAGGAAAACACAAGAGAATTGGTCTTGGCTTACAAAAAATACTGGTATATTTTTAGGTAGTAGGAGGCAGGAAGTATTCCCCTTTCTCAAGGCTCTAAGTTCACCTCATAGCTCCCACTTCTCCTTCAGTGACTGAGACATTTGCTATCATTTTCCTGTACCTCAATTTCTTCATTTGTAAATAATTTTTACAAGGTTGACAGTGTTTTGTAAGGAATACCAAATAAAAACGCTTTGAAAGTGCTTTGCAAGCTTAGAGTACTCTGTAAATGCTTAATGAAAATAATATACAGTAGGGCATCTTTCCTTGAAAACAGCAGGAGTGTTTCCTTACATAATGATCTGACAGATGGGTTATGGTATCTAATCCCCTTAAACCCCCAAAGCTCTTTGATAGTGGATGTTGTAAAAGGCCAGATTAGAGTGCATGCTGCTCTTTTATTGAGACTTTTCTCTCCGTATCTATTCTGTATTCAATTGGAGCCTTTTCTAAGTACATTACATGTTAACCTACTACCTGCAGGAACAATTAGGAGCAAAAATAGAGACTAAAGGACAATGCACTCCAGTAGGAAAAATTAGTTAATGCTTGTTGTCCCCAATATTAAAAATCCACTTTGGCTTTCACATATGGCTCTTGTAGAAGGTTGTTGCCCTCCTAATTCCTTACTATTAATCTCAAACTGTGGGTGTTTGTCGATGTTGAACACAAGCTTTTTTTTTGTGAGATAGTTTTGTATGCGGTAAAAATGGAGCTTTAGTGATATTAATTCTAAATCAGGGAGACCTAGGAAAATCACAGACAGTTTAGGATATTTGTAGCATTTATGTAAGAGTTGAAGCTTTCAATCAGTTCAAAATGAGGAAAGGATGATTAGCACTTTTTCTACTACAACCTTAATTTAGCTATTGAACCAGCATTGGACCAAGGCATTTTTCACATTCTTCCTTTTTCTGTGTTCACCTTTTGAGATTAGTTATTAATGTCAGTACTTTCCAAAATCTTTTATCACAATCTCTTAACCCAAATTCATCATTCTTTCTTGCTCTCAGTTGTGTGTGTGTGTATGTGCTAAAAGAAATATAAATGATTGTGAGTTTACCAATGGCATATAATCTCTTCAAAGAAAAGAAAAAGAAACAGCAGCCAATAATAGTTACTCACTCCCTTTACTTGAGTATATGCCAGCACTGCAAAAAAAAAAAAAAAAAAAAAATTATGTGCAAATCACTTTTAATTTTAGGTGATAAAGAAATCAGGATGGTTGATCAAGGGCCTCTCTGAAGAACCCCTTCGCCTTTTCAGGGATATTACTTTCTACATTTGTATCCTATTTTTCCTGTTTCCTCATATATTACTTTTTCATAATAAATCCCATGGTACAACTTTTTAAAAACAACCTTACCTTGACTTCACATTCTCTTTGGGCTATGTGATCTGCATTCCTTTACAGCAAAAGTTCCCAGAAGTTATTTCTACTTGCTATTTCCACTTTCTCTTTTCCTATTCTTTCCCTCTCTCTTTCTCTCTCTCCCATCTTCCTTTTACCCCTCCATTGCCCCATCTTTCTTTTGTCCTCTCTCTCTGGAAAAAATATATATATACACTGAATTGCAGAAATCACTATATAATTCTTAGAGTATGGACAAATATGATTACACATGTAACAACTCATTCAAGATATACAACATTCTAGCAACCCAGAGTTCCTTTTTGCCCCATTCTAAGCAATCCCCTGTTGTTGTGGTGGTTAGATGCTGTCACGTCATCTCTGACCCATAGTGACCCTTTGCACAGAAGAACGAAATACTGCCTGATCCTGTGCCAGCCCCATGATCCTTGCTATACCTGAGACCATTGTTGTAGCCACTGTGTCAATCCATCTTGTTGAGGGCCTTCCCCTTTTTAGTTGTGTCTCCACTTTACCAAGCATGATATCTTTCTCCAGGGAGTGGTCCCTTCTTACAACATGACCAAAGTAGATGATGAAGTCTGCCCATTTTCACTTCCAAGGAGCATTCTAGCTGCACTTCTTCTGGATATATTTGCTAGTCCTTTTAGCAGACCATGGTACTCTTAGCATTCTTCTCCAACACTACAACTCAAAAGCATCAACTCTTCTTCAGTCTTCCTTATTCATTGTACAGCTCTCACATGCATGAGAGGTGATTGAAAATACCATGGCATGGGTTAGGCTCACCTTAGTCTACTAGGAGACATCTTTGCTCTTCATCACTTGAAAGAGGTCTTTTGCTGTAGATTTGCCCAATGCAATACATCTTCTGACATCTTGACTGCTGCTTCCAATGGAGTTCATTGTAGAATCAAGTAATATGAACTCCTTGACAACTTCACTCTTTTCTCCATCTATCATGATGCTGCTTATTGGTCCAGTTGTGAGGATTTTAGTTTTCTTTATATTGAGGTATAAGCCATATTGCAGACTGTAGTCTTCAATCTTCATCAATAGGTGCTTCAAGTCATCCTCACTTTCAGCAAGCAAAGTTGTGTCATCTGCGTATTGCAGGTGGTTAATGAGTCTTCCTCCAATCCTGATGTCATGCTCTTCATATAATCCAGCTTCTTGGATTATTTGCACAGAAGTTGAATACGTATGGTGAAAAGATACCACCTTGACACACTCCCTTCTTGATTTTGAATCATGCAGTATCCCCTTGTTCTGTTCCTTGTTCTGTGTATTCCTTCCATCTTCTTCTGATGTTTCCTGCATCATTCAATATTTTGCCCATAGAATTTTCAATATTGCAATTCAAGGCTTCAATTTTTTCTTCAGTTCTTTCAGCTTTAGAAATGCTGAGTGGGTTCTTCCCTTTTGGTTTTCTAACTCCAGGTCTTTGCACATTTCATTAGAGTAATTGGCTTTGTCAGTTCTTTTGTCTTGTCATTTCTCCATTTGCTTTAGCTACTTTCAACTCAAGGACAAGTTTCAGTGTCTCTTCTGACATCCATTTTGGTCTTTTCTTCCTTTCGTGTCTTTTTAATGACCTTTTGCTTTCTTCATGGATGATGTTCTTGATGTCAATTCCTCTGGGTTTTGGTCATTGGTGTCCAATGCATCAAATTTGTTCTTTAAGTGGTCTCTAAATTCAGGAGGGACATTATCAAGGTCATATTTTGGCTCTCATGGACTTGTTTTAATTGTCTTCAGCTTCAACTTGAACGTGTATATGAGCAGTTGATAGTCTGTTCCACAATCAGCTCCTGGCCTTGTTTTGGCTGAAGATATTGAACTTCTCCATTGCCTGTTGCCATCGATGTAGTCACTCTGATTCCTGTGTATTCCACCTGGTGAAGTCCATATGTATAACCATTGGTTATGTTGTTGAAAAAGGTATTTACAATGAATAAGTAATTGGTCTTGCAAAATTCTATCATGTGTTCTCCAGTGTTATTTCTATCATCAGGGCCATATTTTTCAACTACCAATAATTCATCTTTGTTTCCAACTTTTGCATTCCAGTCACCAGTAATAATCAACACATCTCGATTTCATGTTTGATCAATTTCAGACTGCAGAAGTCAGGAGAAATCTTTAATATCCTCATCTTTGGCTTTGGTGGTTGGTGCATAGATTTGAATAATAGTACAAACTGGTCTTCCTTGTAGGCATGTGGATATTATCCTATTACTGGCAGCATTGTACTTCAGGACAGATCTTGAAACAGTCTTTGTGATAATGAATGCCACACCATTCCTCTTCAATTTGTCATTCCCAGCATAGTAGATCATATTGTTGTCTGATTCAAAATGGCCCAAAACAGTCCTTCAGCTTACTAATGCCTAGGATATCAATCTTTATGCATTCCATTTCATTTTTGACAACTTCCAATTTTCCTAGATTCATACTTTGTGCATTCCATGTTCCAATTATTAATGGATGTTTGCAGCTGTTTCTACTCATTTTGAGTCATGCCACATCAGCCAATGGAGGCCCCAGAAGTTTTACTCTATCCATTTCATTAAGATTGTTTTTACTCTGAGGAGTCAGCTCTCCCCAGTCAAATTTTGAGTGCCTTCCTACCTGATGGGATCATGTTCTGGCACTATATCAAACAATATTTCAGGGCTATTCATAAATTTTTCCACTACTATATCAGACAGTGTTTCACTGCTATTCATAAAGTTTTCACTGGCCATTGTTTGAGAAGCTGATGGCCTCTTCCTTCCTCCAAGTCTATTTTAGCCCGGAAGCTCCACTGAAACCCATCCACCATGGGTAACCCTGCTGGTATTTTGCAACAATGGTGGCATAGCCTTCAGCCTCACAACAACACATAAGCCATCACAGGAGGACATACTGACAGGTAAGTTCTTCTCTCTTAGTTGTTCCTAACCCCTCTGTGCCCACCTACCTCGGGCCCTGGCCTTAAAATAGATCTCCCCTCAAGTGAAAAGAAGCTTCTGAGCCCTAGGCCCACCTACCTCAGGCCCCAGCCTTAAAATACAGCTGCCTCCAAGCTAAAAGCAGCCCATGAATCCTGAGTCCTGGGCCCTAGGCAATCCCTTCCCTCATAGGTAATCACTGTTCTGATTTCTAAGACTATATATTTGTTTACCTATTCTAGAATTCATATAAATGGAATAATAAAGTATGTGTGGCTTCTTTTTCTCAACATAATATTTTTGAGATTCATCTGTTGCTTGTATCAATAGTCCATTCTTTTTGTTATTGCTGAATAAGAATCTATTATATGAATATGAATATCCTTATGGGAGCTCTGGTTGTATAGTATGGAAGGCATTTGGCTGTTTTGTTTTCCTAGTGCTACTCTGACAGGAATATACCACAAATGGGATGGCTTGAATGAACAGGAGTTTAGTCTCTTACAATTTTGGAGGACTAGAAGTCCAAGTTCAAGTGCTGGGCTCTAGGAGCTGGGCAAAAGCCCATTGATCTTGGGCTTCAGCTCTACCTCTCACTCCCAGCCCACTGAAGCTGGAGGCTTTCTTCACTCAGGCAGCTACTGGTTGCTGAGGCTCACAAACCCAAGGTTGACAAGTAAAAAGGCACAGTTCCAATGTTACCAAACCACACAGCAGGCCATTAATTCAAATCTATGGGAAGTCCCAAGATTAGTAGAGTATGGCAGGCTACTAAATGAAGACTCAGCTACATACAGGGTTCAAGTGTGCCAAAAAGGTGGAGACCTTCCTTAAAGTTGCTTTTTATATACTGGAAGCAGACCACATCCCTAAAGCAGGTACTCATCTGCTCCAATAGATTACACCATGGAGTTAATTACCAATCTCACCTTGGAGAATAACTACATCCAGCTGCCCAGCCACTCAACCAGGCCAAGCCAAATTGACACACAAACTTAACTACCACAGCTCCTAACCAGCAATTCAGTGGTTCAAACCCATTAGCAGTCCACAGGAGAAAGATGAGGCAATCTATTTCTGTAAAAATTTACTTTGTTGGAAACTCAGTGGAGGTCGCTATCAGTTGTGGTTGACTTGATGGCAGTAGGCATATGAATATGGTATAGTTTGTTGTTTGTTTAAGTTTATTTTCTTGTTAATGGACATTTGGGTTGTTTTCAGTTTTGGGCTGCTTTGAACATTCCTGTACTTTTATATTCTTGTATTTTTGTTGGCATATGCTTTTATTTATTTCGTTGACCCTCCACCCTACCAAGCATGACATCCTTCTCCAGGGAATGGTCAGCCCCAGGGTTACAGGTGAGGAGAGACAACTCAGGGATGCCTGAAGTAGCAAGCAAGAAGAGCAGGAGAAAGGAGATAAAAAGCCAGGAACCTGGACAGAAGAGCAGTCAGCCCCAGGGTTACAGGTGAGGAGAAACAACTCAGGGACGCCCAAAGTAGCAAGCGAGAAGAGCAGGAGAAAGGGGATTAAAAGCCAGGAAGCCAGAGAGAAGAGCAGTCAGCCGAAGGGATTAGGTGAGGAGAGGCAACTCAGGCCTGCCCAGAGTAGCAGGCCAGAAGAGCAGGAGAAAGGGGAACCTGGACAGAAGAGCAGTCAGCCCCAGGGTTACAGGTGA
>NW_006921776.1:444441-461760 GCF_000298275.1 Orycteropus afer afer
TACACATTTATACCATTTTGAAAACTTATTTATTTATTTCTTCAATCTATCTAGGAATTTTCCCTCACCCACCAGCCACTCCTCGGAAGGAAGTTTGGGCAATCTACTTCCGTAGTGATACCGTCTCAGAGACCAGGGAGGGGTCTTATGAGTCGGAACCGACGTAGGCATATAATAACAACAACCACAGCCTCCCCTCTTCCCCTCCCTGGTAACCAACAAAGAAATTTTCCTTCCATATACAAACCTTTCTTTGACTTTTTACAATAGTGGACTAATACGATATTTATCCTTCTGTGATTGACTTATTTCACTAAGCATAATGTCTACTATGTTCATCCATGTTATGTGGTGTTTTGCAGTTTCTATTTTATTCTTTAGTCTTGCATAGTATTCCATTGTGTATATATACCACAGTTTGGTTATCCATTCCTCCACTGATAGACTCTTAGGTTGTTTCCATCTCTTTGTTATTGTGAATAATGTTGTGATGAATATGTGTATGTATACACCTATTTGTGTCCTGGCTCTCACTTCTGTAGAATATATACCTAGTAATGGGATTTCTGGATAAAATGGTATTTCTATTTCCAAAATTTTAAGGAATAGCCATATCGATTTCCACAGTGGTTGTATCATTTTATCATTCCACAAGCCATGTATGAGAGTTCCAATCTCCATCCTCATCAACATTTGTTATTTTCTATCTTGCTGAACTTGGCTATTAATGCTGGAGTGAGATGATTTCTCATAGTTTTGATTTGCATCTCTGTAATGGCTAAGGGACTGTTCCTTGGAGAAGGATATCACACTTGGTAAACTAGAGGGTCAATGAAAAAGGGGAAGGCCATCAGTGAGATGGATTTATACAGTGGCTGCAATGATGGGCACAGGTATAACAAGGATTGTGAGGATGGCACAGGACCAGGCCATGTTTTTTTCTGTCACTATGAGTCAGAGCCAACTTGATGGCACCTAACAACAACAATGGCTAATGGTCACAAACATTTCTTCATGTGTTTGTTGGTTGTCTGAATATCTTCTTTGATGAAGTGTCTGCCCATATCTTCTGTCAATTTTTTAATTGGATTGTTTGTCTTTTTAATGTTGAGATGTTGGAGTTTTGTATAAATTTTAGAAATAAGTCCTTTGTCAGATGTGTTGTCAAATATTTTTTCCCCAATATGTGGATTCTCTTTTTACTCTTTTGGAGAAGTCTTGTGATTCACATAAGGATTTAGTTTTTACAAAGTCCCAATCTAGTTTATCTTCTGCTGTTTGTGCATTTTGAGTTATACTTGACAGTCTATTTATGCCATAAATTAGGCCTCCCAAGTTTGCCACTCTTTTTTCTTTCATTAACTTTATAGTTTTAGATTTCACATTTAAGTCTTTGATCCATCTGGAGTTAGCTTTTGTGTATGGTGTGAGGTATGGATAGTGTTTCATTTTTCTGCAAGTGGATATCCAGTTTTGCAAGCACCATTTGTTAAAGAGACTATCTTTTCTCCATTTAATGTATTTCAGGCTTTTGTCAAAGATCAGCTGACCATATGTGGATGGATCTATTTCTGGATTCTCAATTGGTCTATGTATCTGTCATTATACCAGTACCAGGCTGTTTTGACTACTGTGCCTGCATAATAGGTTTTGAGATCTGGGAATGTGAGGCGTCATACTTTGTTTTTCTTCTTCAGTAGTGCTTTGCTTATCTGAGATCTCTTTCCTTTACATATAAAATTAGTTATTGGTTTTTCCATGCCTTTAAAAAATGTTAATAGAATCTGGATTGTGATTGCATTGAATGTATATACTGTTTTTGGTAGTGTTGATATTTTCACAATGTTCAATATTCCTATGCATGAGCATGATATGTTCTTCCATTTATGTAGATCTCTTATAGTTTCTTGAAGTAGTGTTTTGTAGTTCTCTTTGTATAGGTCTTTTGTGTTCCTGGTAAGATTTATTCCCAAGTTTCATCTTTTTGGTAGGAATTGTAAATGATATTGATTTCTTTATATCATTTTCAGACACTTTGCTGGTGTAGAGGAATCCAGCTGTTATATGTTTCCTGCCCCTATGCTAAACTTTTAATAAATTCCAGTAATTTTGTGCTGAGTCTCTTGGGTTTTCTATGTATAGGTTCATATCTTCTGCATATAGGGATAGTTTTACTTTTTCCTTACCAATTTGGATGCCTTTGATTTCTCTTTCTTGGCTTATTGCCTTGTTCTTCCCCAACTCCTTTAGTGCAGCCTCAACTTCTTCCTTCAGTATCATTAGTTCTTGATCATATGCCATTTCCTGAAATGGATGAACATTGGCCAGTTCTTTTTGATACAGTGATTCTGTGCATTCCTTCCTTCTTTTGATGTTTCTTGCACCATCCAATAGATTGCCCATAGAATCTTTCAATATTTCCACTCATGGCTTGATTTTTTTCTTCAGTTCCTTCAGCTTGAGAAATGCAAGAATGTTCTTCCCTTTTGGTTTTCTAACTCCAGGTCTTTGCACATTTCATTATAATAATTGACTTTGTCTTCTAGAGCTACTACTTGAAATCTGTTCAGCTCTTTTATCTTGTCATTTCTTCCATTTGCTTTAGCTACTCTCTGCTCAATGGCAAGTTTCAGAGTCTCTTCTGACATCCATTTTTGTCTTTTCTTCCTTTCCTGTCTTTTCAATGACCTCTTGCTCTCTTCATGGATGATGTTCTTGATGTCATACCACAATTCTTCTGGTTTTCAGTCATTGGTGTTTGATGCATCAAATCTATTCTTTAGATGGTCTCTAAATTCAGGAGGGATATTATCAAGGTCGTATGTTGGCTCTCATGGACTTGTTTTAATTGTCTTCAACTTCAACTTGGACTTGTATATGAGAAGTTGATGGTCTATTCCACAACCAGCTCCTATCCTTGTTTTGGCTGAAGATATTGAACTTCTCCATCAGTCTTGTCACAGATGCAATCTTATCCTTGTGTGTTCCATCTGGTGAAGTCCACATGTATAGCCACTGTTTATGTTGTTGAAAAAAGGTGTTTGCAATGAATAAGTCATTGGTCTTGCAAAACTCTATCATGAGATCTCCTGTGTTATTTCTACCATCAAGGCCATACTATCCAACTACTCTTCTTTGTTTCCAACTTTTGCATTCTAGTCACCAGTGATTATCAACACATTTTGATTGCATGTTCAGTCAATCTCAGACTGCAGCAGTAAATAGAAACCTTCAATTTCCTCATCTTTGGCTTTGGTGGTTGATGCATAGATTTTAATAATAGTAATATTAACTGGTCTTCATTGTACGCATATGGATATTATCCTATTACTGAGTATTCTACTTCAAGATAGATCTTGAAACAATCTTTGTGATGATGAATGCCATACCATTCCTCTTCAATTTGTCATTGCCGGTATAGTAAGATCATATGGTTGTTTGATTCAAAATGGCCAAAATCAGTTCATTTCAGCTCACTAATGCTTAGGATATCAATCTTTATGTGCTCCATTTCATTTCGACAACTTCCAGTTTTCCTAGATTCATGCTTTGTACATTCCATGTTCTGATTATTAAGGCATGTTTGCAGCTGTTTCTCCTTATTCTGAGTCATGCCACATAAGCAAATGGAGGTCCTGAAAGCTTAATCCATCCATATCATTAAGGATAGCTCTACTCTGAGGAGTCAACTTTTTCCCAGTCATATTTTGAGTGCCTTCCAATCTGATGGGCTAATCTTCTGGCACTATATTGGACAATGTTTCAGGGCTATCCAAAAAGTTGTCCAGTAGTATATCAAATAGAGTTTCACTGCTATCCATAAGGTTTTCCTTGGCCAATTCTTTGAGAAGTAGATGGCCTCTTCCTTCTTCCAAGTCTGTCTTAGTCTGGAAGCTCCTCTGAAACCTGTCCAGCATGGGTAACCTTGCTGGCATTTGCAACACTGGTGGCATAGCCTGCAGTCTCATAGTAACCCACAATCCACCTCAGGATGACAAACTGACAGACAAGTTCATCTCCTTTACTTGTTCATAACCGCTCTGATCACTTCCTGGATGTTCTTAAACTACCCTGAACTGTGCGGGACCACCTTCTGGGCCGTCCACCCTTTAAGCTTATGCCTTCTGGGCTGTCTTCCCTTTAAGATTGCCCAGAACTGTGTATATACTTGGTACTTGTACTTGGATAGCATTCTACAAAATTTTATTCTGTAGTTATCAATTATAGTGTTTTATAAATGTCAGTTAAATCAAATTGATCATTTATATCATCCTTATGCTGGAAGCTTTTTTGTATACTTAATCTATCAATTGTTGACAGAGGTATGTTAAAGCAATCAATTATGTTTATAGATTTGTCTATTTTTTTGTTATTTAAGTTTTTGCTTCATGTATTTTGAAGTTCCTTAAAGATTGTTATAACTTTCTCAGGAACTTATGCTTTTAATATTTTGAAATGTACTGCTTTATACCTGGAATTACTTCTTGTCTTGAAATCTCTTTGTTCAAATATTAATACAGCCTCTCTAGTTTAGTGATTGTATGGTATATCTTTTGCCATTCTACTACTTTCAGTATTTCTGAATCCTTAATTTTAAAGTGTATTTATTGTAGACAACATATATTTGGGTCTTTAACCAGACTGAAAATCTCTGACTTTTAATTGGCTTAGATCTTATGTATCTAATGAAATTATTGATACAATTGGTTTACACTTACTATCATGCTATTTGTTTTCCAATTGCCCCCTGTGTTTACTTTTCTTCTGCTTTCTCTTGTATTACTTTTCTATTTTTTAATTTTTAGTATTCCATTTGAATGTGCCCAACTCACCCTACTCTGCTCACTCTATTTTACTCATTGTAAAGAATGTTCCTAACATATTCCAACCTTATGAATTTGTCTATATTATTCCTTCTGCCTATATCATTCCCCCAGATAGCTTCTTAACCATTGTTGTTGTTGTTATGTGCCTTCGAGTCGGACCCAAATCATAGCGACCCCTCCTTGGGTTTCCAAGGCAGTGTCACTATGGAAGTACATTGCCCAACCTTCCTTCCAAGGAGTGGCTGGTGATTTGAACTACCAGCCTTCTGGTTAGCAGTCAAGTGCCTTAGGCACTACACTACCAGAGCTCCCAGCTTCTTAACTAACTCTCTCATATTTCTCTCTTTTTAAATGAGACCTTGAAAGGCCTTTCTTACTCACTGTTACTCACTATTCCTCTTACACTACTTTATTTTTCATTAAAGCACTTTTTATCCCCTCACATTATACTTACACTTGCTCGCTGATGTTTCTAAACAAGGTAAAATGTAATTTACAAAGAACAAGACTTTGTTTTGTATACCAGCATTTAAAGTTGTTGAAGTTGCTTTTGTCAGATGTCATAAAGTTGGCTTCAACTCATAGCAACCATATGTACAATGAAACACTGCCCAGTCTTGCACCATCCTCACAATTGTTGCCATACTTTAGCCCACTGTTGCAGACATTGTGTCAAACCTTCTCATGGAGGATCTTCCCCTTTTTCACTAACCCTTTACTTTACCAAGCATGAAATACTTCTCCAGAGACTGGTTCCTCCTGCCACCATGACCTAAGTACTAGAGACGAAGTCTGGCCATTGTTGCTTCTAAGGGGCATTCCTGCTGTACTTCTTACATGATAGATTTGTTTGTTCTAACAGTCCATGGTATATTCAATATTCTTTTCCAACACCGCAATTCAAATGCATAGATTCTTCTGCAGTCTTTCTTATTCATTGTCTAGCTCACCCATGCATCTGGGGATATTAAAAATACCATGGCTTAGGTCAGATGTACCTTATGCTTTTAAGTGACACCTTTGTTTTTAAATTCTTCAAAGAGATCATTTGCAGATTTGCCCAATGCAATAAGTCATTTGATTTCTTGATAGCTGCTTCCATGGGTACTGATTGTGGATCCAAGTGAAAAGAAATCCTTGACAACTTCAATATTTTCTCCATTCATCATTATGTTGCTTTGGTCCTGTTGTGAGGATTTTTGTTTTCTTTATGTTGAGGTGTAAACCGTAGTGAAGGCTGTAGCCTTTGACCATCAGTAAATGTTTCAAGTCTTCATCACTTTCAGCCGGCAAAGTTGTGTCATCTGTATATCCCAGGTTGTTAGTCTTCCTTCAATTCTGATGTCACAGTCTTCTTCCTATAGTTCAGCTTCTTAGACTATTTGCTCAGCGTACACATTGAATAAGTTTGGTGAGGATATACAACTCTGATGTACACCTCTCCTGATTTAAAAAATATGCTCAGTACCCCCTTGTTTTGTTTGAACAACTGCCTGTTGGTCTATGTACAGGTTCCTCATGAGCACAATTAAGCATTCTGGAATGTCTGTTCTTTGCAATATTATCCTAATTTGTTATGATCCACATATTGGATGCCTTTGCATAGTCAATAAAACACAGGTAAAGGTCTTTCTGGTATTCTCTTCTTCCACCAACATCCATCTGACATCAGCAGTGATATGCCTTCTTCCATGTCCTCTTCTGATCTGTGTTGAATTTCTAGCAGCTCCCTGTCAATGTACTGCTCCAACCATTTTAAAACTATCTTCAGCAAAATTTTACTTTCAGGTTATATTAATGATATTGTTCAATAATTTCCACACTCTGTGGGATCACCTTTCTTTGGAATGGGTACATATATGAATCTCTTCCGGTCAGTTGGCCAGGTAGCTGTCTTCCAAATTTCTTTACATAAACAAGTGAGTGCTTCCAGCACTGCACCTGTTTGTTGAAACTTCACAATGGGCATTCCGTCAATTCCTAGAGACTTGTGTTTCACCAATTCCTTCAGTGCAGCTTGGTCTTCTTCCTTCAATACAATCAGTTCTTGATCATATGCTACCTCCTGAAATGGTTGAATGTCAATGGATTCTTTTGGGTACAGTGACTCTGGGTATTCCTTACATTGATGTTTCTTTCATCATTCAATAGTTTGCACATACAATATTCCAACTTGAAGCTTGAATTTTTCTTTATTCTTTCAGCTTGAGAAATGCCAAGCATTTTCTTTCCCTTCGATTTTCTAACTCCAGATGTTTGGACATTTTATTATAGTACTTTACTTTGTCTTCTCAAGCTGCCCTTTGAAATCTTGTCAGCTTTTTTACTTCATTTCTTCCATTGTGTTTAGCTACTCTATGTTCAATAGAATAGAAGTTTCAGAGTCTCTTCTGATATCCATTTTGGTCTTTTCTTCTTTTTCTGTCTTTTTAATGACTTTTTTTTTTTTTTTTTTTTTCATGTGTGATGTCCTTGATGTCATCCCATAACTCATCTAGTTTTTGGCCAATGATATTTAATGCATCAGATCTATTCCTGGAGTGTTCTCTAAATACAGGTGGTATATACTCAAGATCATATTTTGGCTCTTGTGGACTTAATTTAATTTTCTTCAGCTTCAATTTGAAGTTGCGTATGAGCAATTGATGGTCTGTTCCACTATTGGCCCCTGGCTTTATTCTGGCTGATGATATTGAGCTTCTCCATTGTTTCTTTCCACAGATGTAGTCTATTTATTCCTGGTGAGGTCCGTGTGTATAGCCACTGTTTATGTTGTTGAAAAAAGATATTTGGAATGAGTAAATCACTGGTCTTGCAAAATTCTATTGTGTGATCTGTGGCATCAGTTCTATCACCAAAACCATATTTTCCAACAACCAATCTGTTTTCTTTGTTTCCAACTTTCCCATTCTAATCAGCAGTAATTATTAATGCATCTTGAGTGCACGTTTTGTCAATTTCAGACTGCAGAAGTTGGTAAAATCCTCAATATCTTCATCTTTGGTTTTAGTGGTTGGTGTGCAAATTTGAATAATAATAGTATTAACCAGTATTCCTTGTAGCATATGGGTATTATCCTATCACTGACAGCATAGTACTTCAGGACAGATCTTTAAATGTATATTCTTTTTGATGATGAATGTCATACGATTCCTTTTCCATTTGTCATTGCCAGCATAGTAGACCATAGGGTTATCTGATTCAGAATGGTCAATACCAATCCATTTCAACTCACTAATGCCTAGGATATTGATCTTTCTACATTCCATTTCATTTTTGACAACTTCCAGTTTTCCTAGATGCATACTTCTGACATTCCACATTCTGATTATTAACGGATGTTTGCAATTGTTTCTTCTCATTTTGAGTCATGCCATGTCATCGGTTAAAGGTCTCAGAAGCTTTACTCCATCCACATCATTATAGTTGACTCTACTTTGAGATGGCAGCTCTTCCCCAGTCGTATTTTGTGTGACTTCCAACCTGAGGGGGTCACCTTCTGTGCTATATCAGACAATGTTGTCCTGTTATTTATAAGGTTTTCAGTGGCCATTTCATTCAGAAGTGAACCTTACCACATCCTTCTTCCTAATCTGTCTTAGTTTGGAAGCTCTGCTGAACCCTGGCCCATGGCTGACTTATGGTATTCGAAATACCAGTGTAAGCTTCCACCATCACAGCAACATGCAAACCACACAGTACAACAAACTGACAGAAGAGTGGTGTGCACTTAGGGTAGGGTCTGGCAAATAGCAGGTTCATGGAAATATTTTTGTAATAAGTGAATGAAAAGATTAGATTGAAAGAGGGATATTAAATCAACTGTGATTAAAACTGAGTGAATAGACTTATAATAACAGTGCCAACAACAGTAAAGCACAAACTGTACTGATGCTGGTTTTAAATATTAAGGACTGCTGGTATAATGTTGATTGAAAAGAAAAAAAAGAAGACAGAAGTCCTCAGTTGTTTTTGATTCTGTGGTGTCTGACAGGAAACTATTTTCCAAACTAAAAATAGAAAAATAAAAAAAAATAGATAAGGAAATTAGATCCAAATATGGCAATGTTGTTTTAAGAGAACTTAGAATTGCTAAGTAATGTTGAAAACCTCTAGCACACATGGCTTACATTCCTTGTTATCATGACCATAAGACAAGATAAGAGCTTAAAAACTGACCAAAATAGAAGCTAAGGAAATTAAACAAAATACAGAAGAGTTGCAGAAGAGTGACTACTATTCAAGGTGAAACAAGACAGATGTTAAAAATCCCCAAATGTGAGGATTGCAAATTCTAATTCTAGCCAGGACTCTGGTGATGCTATGAGGCCCCTTGTGGTATGAGAGCAGGACATGGCAACAGTGTGTAATTGGTAGGCCAGATTGCTGAACAAGGCCAGGGACAGGTATATCAGAAGCAGGATCCAGCTTCTGTGTGGCAATAAAGGGAAGAGTTTAGTACCCCTAGTCTAGGGACTAGTATTAGGCCTTAGTTCCAGTTAAAATTTACACATGTTGGCACATACTTCAGCATATGTGATCAGTGCTGGAATAAGAGGCTGGAGATCAGAGCTTCTTTAGATATTCAGGGCACAAGATTTATTACATGATCACGGGTTATGGGAGCAACTGACATAATTCACAAGATGAGGATAGTACTCGGCTATTATTCCTTCAAGGTCTATTCGAGACTGAGCCTGCTTATAACTGGATAATATTTCTGAAACATCTGGGACAAGCAGGGCTCAGAAAACTTCTTTAAAAATTGGTAAGAAATCAGAAGATTAAAACCAGTTGCCATCGAAGTGATTCAACTTTTTACTACCCCATGTGTGTCTAAGTGGAACTGGGCCCCAGAGGGTTTTCAGTGACTGATTTTTTGGAAGTAGATTGGTTACTAGACTTCTCTTCTGAGGTGCCTCTGGGTGGACTTGAGCCTCCAGTCTTTTGGTTATCATATGAGTGTATATTAAATGTTTATACTACCCAAAACTCTAGAAAAAATGGGAAAAGGATGGATTCACTTAACCAGATTTATTCATTCAACTAACCACCCAACATTTATTGTGTGTCTACTGTGTTTGGTGTACTGTGCAGGGCTCTAAGGACACAAAGATGTTATGGTTCTCAGCTTTCATAGGGCTGTCAATATATTAAACCCAAAGATAAATGTGGTAGTTAAGATTGTGTGTCAACTTGGCTGGGCTTGGTTGAGTGGTTGGGCAGCTAGATGTAGTACTCCCCATGATGAGACTGGTAATCAACTCCATGGTGGAATCTACCACAAGCAGCTGAGTAGCTGCCTTAGGGATGTGGTTTGCTTCCCATATATAAGCAGCAGCTTTGGGAATGGCCTCTAGCTTATGGCACACTTGGACTCTTGCAAAAACAGCAAGGAGGCCACATGTTCTGACCTCCTGTAATCCCACGAGAGGAAGACAGGATTACCAGCAGTAACCCAGGGCCTATTCCTGCCAGGCCAGACATGCTGCCTCCCTCCAGCCCTTTCACCAACCGTTCCTCCCAAAGCACCCACCACACAGAACTCACAGATTACAGGGTTTATTAGGGAAGCACCACAGGCTACAACTCAAGTTCAGGAAAAATGCTCAGTCTCTCTCCCAGCCCACCGTCCCTCAACCAACAGTCTCTCACAGTCTCTTTCCCAGAAGTGCTGGTCCCTCTGTGTCTCATTCAGCAATGCGTGTCTCTTGCGTCTCTTTCCCAGCAACACGTGTCTCTTTCAGGGGTGTGTGTCTCTTTCAGCAGCACGTCTTCTTCAACCAGCAGTCACAGAGAGCTCTGCCTCCAGGAGGCCTCCTTTTGAGCCCGGAAGGGTGGTCAAACTAGCCAATCACAGCATCAGAACTCTAAGCATGTGAGAGAGAGTGGGAACCTCCCAGAACATTGTATTGTGCCATGCCCAACAGAAATAATCCAGGTGGATATCTTCAGCAATCAGGAGCTCCTCAGTTGCTCATAGAAAATCCCACCTTGGAATTTACAAAGATTCATGGGTAGAAAAGCCACACTAAGTAATTTACTACACCGCAACTCTGCATGTAGCCATTGTTCAGCAGCCTGTCATGATCTGCTGACCTTGGGACTTAAAATAGACTTGAATTAATGGCCTGCCATGTGGTTTGGTAACATCAGGACTGTGCCATTTTGTTGACTTTGGGCTTTTTAGCCTCAGCAGCCAGTAGCTGCTTGAGTGAAGAGATCCCTCTAGCTACAGTGGGCCGGGAGCAAGAGGCAGAGCTGGAGCTCAAGGTTGAGGTGCTTTTTCAGCCCCTAGAGCCTGGCACTTTGAACTTGGACTTAAAACCTCCAAACTGTGAAAGAATAAACTGTTTGTTCAAGCCATCCCATTTGTGGTATATTCCTGTCAGAGCGGCACTAAGTAACCAGAACAATAAACTATAGAAATTGATGTCAATTCCAGGAAAAAAAGATAGGACAGCCATCAAAATGGTGGATGAATTTACTGAGAACAAGACCTGTTAATCTAGCTAATTCTTTGCTAGAGCTATTTTATTGGAACATTTTGGAAATATTTTATTTTATTTTGAATTTTTCCAGGTTTACCAAGATAAACTTGAACTGGGGAGACATAAAGGCTATGTAGAAGTAAAATTAAGTAGCATCATAACAAGTTAAGCAACAAAGAAAAATATTTACGATGAATTAGTCATTATTAATCTGGTGGCAAATTTGTACTATTTTTTACTTCAAATACGTCTGGTATAACATTTTGTTAATAGTTTTCTTGAAAATATGACAGGTAGATTCTGACTCATAGTGACCACCATAGGGTTTCCAAAGTGGTAAATCTTTACGGAAGTATATCGCTCCATCTTCCTTCCATGGAGCAGCTGGTAGGTTTGAACCACCAACCTTCTGGCTAGCAGTCAAATGCCTTAGGCAAATGGCCACCTACAATCTGGATGTGATCATGTGCTCTTGGCTTACAAAAGTGAAAGTATAGAACCTGACTTTCATATATTCAGAGGATGTCTGAAATATCTAAAATACTAGAACCAAATTAAAGCCTACTCTGGTAACATAGTGCCTAAGGCATTTGTCTGCTAACCAGAAGACTGGCGGTTCAAACCCACCAGCCACTCCTCGGAAGGAAGGTTGGGCATTCCTACTTCTGTAGTGATACTGCCTCGGAAATCCAAGGAGGGGTCGCTATGAGTCGAGGCCAACTCGATGGCAAATAACAACAACAACAACAACAGAGAAAGGCAAGCTGGCAGATGAAGGGACTGATAGACGTGGCATGAAGGGAAATATTGGGGAAACTGACAGTGGCTAGACTGGAGATGGCCTGAGAGTAGAGAAAGGCATAACAAAACCTGAACCCATTGTCATTTAGTCAATTCTGACTCAGGAACCCTGTAAGACAATAGAACTACCCCATAGGGTTTTTAAGGCTGCGTTCTTTACATTAACAGATTGACACTTCTTTCTCCCATAGAGCTACTAGTGGGTTTGAACTGCTGACATTTGAGGTAATAGCCAAGAGCTTAACTGCTGTGCCACCAGGGCTCCTAGGACATAATGGTTGCATTCAATCATCTGAAATCTATGAGGGAGAAGATGAAAGAGTCATTATTCATTTTAGTGCTAAAAAACTAGAATTGATCCCAATGGGTGGAAATCTATACTTTAGATAAATTTTTGACCAAAAAAGGGAAGAAAATACTAAGAATAATCTGAAGTTTGGAGTAACCAGCAAGAGATTTTAGTGTATGGATCTCTGAGCTCATTCCAGAACTACTTCCAGCACTGGTGCTCTAGGACTTGCATTATTTTTAACCTTGTTAGGTGATTCTGGTTGGAAAAGAAAAAAAAAAAAAGAAGAAGCTACCAGGTCAAACAATCTATTTTCACATATGATATGTAATGGGATACCAGTAATTTACTGGAAAGTCTAGAAGGAGTTAGACTGGGTGACCTAAAAAGGTTCTTCAAAAAAAAGCCTCATAAAGTGACATTTATTATTGTTAATTCACCTTGGCTCTGATCTTCATCCTTGTAGACTCAAGAGCTTAAACATATCTTTGCCTCAAATTTGATCAGACAGGTCTCCTAAGTCATGTTAAAAAAAAAAAAAAAAACTCATTGGAAATTTTGTGTTATGTGCCATCAAGTCATACCCGACTCACAGCGACCCCTCCTTGGGTTTCCAAGGCATTACCACTATGGAAGTAGATTGCCCAACCTTCCTTCCAAGGAATGGCTGGTGGGTTTGAACCGCCAGCCTTCTGGTTAGCAGTCAAGTGCCTTAGGCACTATGCTACCAGAGCTCCCACTGGAAATTTTAGTGGATTTATTTTGGTTTTGGCCCTCAAACATGTCCTCTACCCTCTTAACAGTCTTTTTCACTTTTGGGAAATTGCCTCTCTCATACAGTGTGTTGTCTCAGTGGTACAATGAATCCTGATACTAAAGTAGATAAAGAGGCTCCTTCTGCCAGAAGTTATGTGAGAAAGATTGGTTAATCAGACATTCTTTTCTGAGATTTAGATCTAGATCACTTGACATGGAGACAGGAGAGATGGATAGAAGTCATGTATCCTAGCTGCAATCCCTGTCCAGGTTGTCCCAGTTCCAAGACCATTTTAGTATTTCTAAATACTAAATTTCTAGTTCTTACCTGTCACTAATACTGGAATCTCTAGTCTTCCAATTATTTGCTCTTATAATAAGTTTGCCTTTTGATTACATTAGCCAAAGCTAATTTTTATTACTTCCATTTAAAAAGTCCTAAGTGATGCAAAGCTTATATATAAAACCTGAACACTTAATTTATTAATTTAAGTAAATACTGAATGCTTGCTTTCCTATAGGAAAACTCCACAAGAAGCTAGATTATCAGAGTATTTCTTGATGAGTATGGAATCAGAGCAAGGAACACTCTATATGATTTAGATGTTTAATTATATGTCTTTATGATCGCGGTATTCTCCTCAATAAAAATAGACTTGTTAAAATTATTAGATGCTTATAGGACTCATCGGTTATCCCCTCTCCCAACAACACTTGAATGAAGTGCTGCTGGTGTATTCCTTCCATAACTCTTCTTTTTCAATCATTTTTTAAATGATTGATTGAATTTGGCCCCACTCATTCTTTCAATCAGATTACTGGCAATTCATACAGTAATTTATTTAAGTAAACTTTGTATTCTTTCTTCTGCTTTGAGTAGAGCAACTTAATTTTCGTCCTTGAGAGCTCCCAGAGAGTACTTGACTCTCCATTTCCTGCCTAGATTTGTACTTCCCAAGTTCCCTAAACTCAGGGAGTTTTGTTCATTTGGGTATGAAATGACAACTATTTCAGCACCTTTGACCACCAAAGCTTTCATTGGTGAAGATAGGACTTTGTCTGAGTGCACTCAGTTGACATTTGACTTGTAATTAGAATATTCTCAGGACAAAATTTCTAGTTGGCTATCCTACAAAACATTTATCGAATCTATGTGTCATTATTCAGGGATATTCCTATATATAATGCTAAAATTTACCAACATTTAGGATGATGTGTTATTATTGGACATGGTATGAGGAGTAAATAGAATTGCAGTTATTTAAGGTACCATAGTGCCTAAGGCACTTGACTGCTAACCAGAAGGCTGGCGGTTCAAACCCACCAGCCACTCCTCAGAAGGAAGGTTGGGCAATCTACTTCCATAGTGATACTGCCTTGGAAACCCAAGGAGGGGTCACTGTGAGTCAGGTCTGACTCGATGGCACATAACAACAATAACAACAACAAGGTTAAGCTGGGTCAAACTGATCTTTTTTTCCTTGCAGACTGTTTGCTGGAAAGCCAGATATGCTAGATCTAGTTTTACAAATGACTTTCATATATTACCTAATTGACCTATAATTGGCCTGCTGTTTATTGGAGCCACGGAAGGAAGACTGGGCAACCTACTTCCATAAAGATTTACCACCTCGGAAACCCAAAGGGGGTCACTATGAGTCTGAATTGATTCAATGGCAGTAGTTTGGTTTTTGGTTTGGTTTATTAGAGGATGTACAATGTGAGATGGTTTCAAGTTGTAGATATATACAAAAGAACTATCACATTTACTGACAATGGGCCCTTCTCATGTAACTGGATAATAGATTCTCAATTTTACCCAATCAATTAGAGAATGAGAATATGAAGATTCAAGTTACAAATGATTAATCTCTTAGATATAGATGATATAGGTATATGTTTAAGTCAATGTCCAAATAATACCTACTTGAGATGCTAAAACTAGGAATTTTAGCTTTTGGTAACAAAAACATATTCAGGAATGTCAGCACATGGAAGCAGATTTAATCAGTTAAGAGATTCAATTTAAAAAAAAAAAGAGAGAGAGATTATGACAGTATATCAAATAGGAAATCAAATCACAAGAGAGAAGTGGTTTAGTATCTTGTTTTTACCCCTGTTAGTGTGTGATCTTGGGCAAGCTACTGAACCTCTTTAGGCTTCTACTCTTTGTTTATAGAATGGAGATAAAAGTGATACTCCATTATATCTTGTGCCAACAGAATGACAGTGAGATTGTCTTGAGAAAGATTCTGAGATTTTTCCTTTGGGCAGCAGGATTTTTGCTCCCCTATTTGATATCCCTCTACTGAGGTATTTATTGGATGTAACAAGATGTTTAGTAAAACTGTTTCTATCTCTCAGATTTGCAGCTACATCTCACCAAATGAATACAGTAGACTTCCCATTGTAAACATAGCCTCCAAACATCCTTGCAGGACCTACTGAAGAGGAGGTAGAACTAGCCTGCTACCATAAACTCCATTTATATAAGCAGAAGATGAAGAAGTCAAGGAGAATAATCAGCAAAGTTGTCCTAGTGACAGTACATTCTTTTGACACACCTCCTCCCTACACTAAACCCAGTAAGGGAAGATCTAAGAGAGCCTCTTAAATTTGCAAGGGTTTCTGAAAAATAAGGAGACTGCCTTCTCCTCCTCAGATGGACATCTGTGTGTGAAGTGGACTTGGTGACTCAAGTAAGGAAAAAGGAATTGATAAGACATGGCAGGAAGAGAAGGAATGGAAATATTGCCTCTGGTTATACTGTTTGGTGTAGCTGGGTTCCATGAGTTTCTTTTGGATTTCAGGGAATTTGCAGGAATTAGCTGGGCTTGAGCTATTTGGCCTAGAGCTGACCAAGTGCTAGATGAAGGTCTACCAGCAGGAAAAGATTGTGGGGACTCATGAGTATGGTAGATGAAGAGAGGGTTGGAGGAGATTATGCCAGAGAGCATCTTCCTTGGAAAGAAAGTATGCAGCATGGACTGGGTTTTGCAGAGTTCAGATTGTTCAATATACCAGTTTCTGTGTTTTCTTATGTGATTCTTCTCTGCAGTCAAAACAGGATCATAATAATGGTGAAAAATAATAATCTCTGGTTTAGCACCCAGCAGTGAAATCACTGGAATATCAATTCCCTCAATCCTTCCTGACAATTAAAGAAGTATTCGATTGTTTTTCATCACATGCTTTGATACTGGAGATTGTCATATGTCTCACTTTGCTATTTCTACTATCTACTTTGCCACTCTAATCAAAGGCTACAATGATCCCAGGCATGTGTGGTATTATGTTTTGCTATTTCCTAGTGATTTGATTTTCAGGTGTTCTTCAGTTCTGCTCCAATGGTCCCTTTATGAAGTGGGAAAATACTATCTTCTCTCTCTTGCTTTGTTTCTTTCTCCCTTTAGTGGCTTGACTCTTATGTGTGACTCAATAATATAAGCATTTTTCACTGAAGTTAATTTGAGTGTCACCAAACTGGGAGGAAAAAAACATCCCACATATATCCCCTGTATTAGTTTCTTCTTGTTGTTATGTGCCATTGAGTCAGACCCAACTCATAGTCGACCCCTCCTTGGGTTTCCGAGGCAGTATCACTACGGAAGTAGATTGCCCAACCTTCCTTCTGAGGTGTTAATTTCTTAGAGCTGCCATAACAAAGTACTGCAAAATGGCTAGCTTTAAACAATAAAATGCATTGTCTCAAAGTTCTGGAGGCTAGAAATCTAAAGCAACCTTTTGGCCAGTAGTCTCTAGAAAACCAAAACCAAACTCACTCCTGTCGAGTCGATTCAACTCATAGCAATCCTTCATTGGGTTTCTGAGGTCGTATCTCTACGGAAGTAGGTTGCCCAACCTTCCTTCCAAGAAGTGGCTGGTGTGTTTGAACCACCCGCCTTCTGATCAGCAGCCAAATGTGTTAGGCACTATGCCACCGGAGCTCCCTAGTCTCTAGAGGAAGATCCTTTTTTGTTCCTTTCAGCTTCTGGTGTTATTGTTGTTGTTATTTGCCGTCCAGTCAGCCCCGACTCATAGCGACCCCTCCTTGGGTTTTCGAGGCAGTATCACTATGGAAGTAGGATTGCCCAACCTTCCTTCTGAGGAGTGGCTGGTGGATTTGAACCGCCAGCCTTCTGGTTAGCAGTCAAGT
>NW_006921776.1:467731-477930 GCF_000298275.1 Orycteropus afer afer
CCCTTCGGCTGATTGCTCTTCTCTTTGGCTCCCTGGGTTTTACCCCTTTCTCCTGCTCTTCTGGCCTGCTACTCTGTGCTACGCCCATGCTTACCTTGCTCCTGGAGACCCAGTCCCTCTCGGAGGGTAACAAGGGAAAGTACAAGTGGGCGTTCCCTGTATTTCTCAATTTATGATCATTCAATAAGAAGAATCTTATTTCACATCTATTGTTTTATTGTTGTTAAGTATCATCAAGTTGGTTCTGATTCATATGGGAGCCCATGTACAACCGAATGAAACACTGCCCCATCCCTATGCCATAATCATTGCTATATTTAATAGAACCCATTGTTGCAGCCACTGTGTCAATTCATCTGGTTAAAGGCCTCCATCTTTTTCACTGACCCTCTGCTTTACCAGCCATGATCTAGAGATATTTTTATAAAAGCCTTCAGTTTTCATGTACTTTCTTCAAATTTTTAACATGACAGTGTATTACTCTTGATTCTTTTTTTTTTTTTTTGTATATTTTATTGTGCTTTAGGTGAAAGTTTACACAGCAAATTAGTATCCCATTCAACAATTCATTCACATATTGTTCTGTAATATTGGTTGCTATCCCCACAATGTGTCAGCATTCGTCCTATCTCCACCCTGCATTCCCATTTCTGTTTTGTCCCTCCTTGCCTTATCGTCTTTGCTTTTGGGAAATAGTTGCCCATTTGGTCTCATACAGTTAATTGTTCCAAGGAGCACATTCTTCATGGGTATTTTTGTTTATTTTTTAGACCAATCTATTATTTGGCTGAATTTTGACCTATGGGAGTAGCTTCATTTCCAGTTTAAATGAATGTCTTAGGTCTATAGTCTCAGGGGTTCCTTCAGTCTCTATCAGTTCAGTACATCTGGTCTTTTGTTATGAACTTGAATTTTGTTCTACATTTTTATCCCTTCCTAACAGGACCTTCTATTGTGTCCCTGGTCAAAGTGATTGGTAATGGGATCTGGGCACCATCTAGTTCTTCTGGCCACAGGATAAAAGAGGCCATTAATTCATGTGGACCATTTGTCTTATGAACTAATTGTTCCCTTAAATTTTTGTTTTCCTTTGTTCAAGATGGCAGGAGACAAATAGTTGTATCTTAGGTGGCCACTTGTAAGATTTTAAGACCCTAAATGCTACTCACAAAACTGGGATGTAGAACATCATCTTTATGAACTATATTATGCCAGTTGACCTAAATGTCTTCCTAAACAATGGTCCTGAGCCTTCAAACTCAATGAATCAGTCCTAGAAGGTGTTTGCACAAGTCTAGGAAGTTTCCATAACTGTGCCTTTCTATGTGCTCTATTATGTATATGAATATATATGGAGCAATGAAAATATGTATATAGAAATGTAAATTATACTTACACATGTATGTGTGCCTTAAGCTGGGTTCTATACATACATATACATGGAGAGAGAGAAAGAGAGAAGGAGATTGATTTATCTCAAGGAAATGACTCACACAATGGTAAAGGCTGGCAACCCCAAGTCCATGGGTCAGACATCAGACTGAAGGTTTCTCCTGACTCATGTAACTGCAGGGGCTGATGAATCCAAAATTGGCAGGTAAGATGGCAGGCTGCTGGCTCACAGGCTGCAAAGACAGCAGTCCCAAAGTCAGCAAGCAAGGCAATGGTTCAAGTCCAAAGAATTAAGAATTGGAAGTCAGATGATGATGAGCCAGAGGCAGTCCAGATCAAACAAAAAGCTATAGCTTTGCTAGAATATCCATGTATACTGGTAGAAGGCCACAAAGCTCTTTCAATTGATTGGTTGTTCATATTAGATCTCATCATGGAGGTAATTGCATTATATCTGTTTGCATCATGGGGGATAACTACATCATAACTGCCAAACCAATGAGAATCATAGCCCACCCAAGTTGACACACAATCTTAACCATTACAACATGCATGTACTCTGATGCATCCTCCCACACCTTTGTACCATATATATCTACTTATGTAACCACTCACAAATTTGTAGTTGTTATTACAGCTGTTGCAGAATTGTATTATGTTATAGTATTTACCATACTCAAAAAAGGAAACAAAAAACAAACTCACTGCCATGGAGTTGATTCCAACTTATAGGAGCCTCTGTTGGGTTTCCAAGGCTGTAAATCTTTACGGAAGTAGATCACCTTTCTTCCTTCTGCAGAGAAGCTGGTGGATTTGAACTGCTGACCTTGTTAGCAGCCAAATGCATTATCCACTATGCTACCAGAGTTCCTTAGTATTTACCATAGTTGTCCTTTGTTCTTGTATACCTCTTAGTGTCTTCATTTACCTTGGTCATGTTGAGCTGACTTCTCCAATATTGTGTGTTGCCTTTCCCTTCACTGCTACTCTCTAGTAAGTGATTCTCCTTCCCTCTCCTCTGCTCCCACCCCTGGTAACCAACAAAGAAAATTTCCTTCTATAGATAAACCTTTCCTTAACTTTTACAATAACAGACTGATATATTATTTGTCCTTTTGTGACTGACTGATTTCATTTAGCATAACGTCCTCTGGTTTTATCCATATTATAAATTGTTTCATGGACTCATCATTATTCTTTATTGTTGAACGGTATTCCATTGTATATATGTACCATGTTTTGTTTATCCATCCATCTGTTGACAGACACCAGTTGTTTCTGTCTTTCTGCTATTGTGAATAATGCCCCAAATGAACATAAGTGCACATTTGTCTATTCATGTCACTGCTCTTTAATTTCTTGGATATATACCTAGAAGTGGGATTGCTAGATCATACAGTATTTCTATTTCCAGCTTTTTGAGGAAGTGCCATACCATTTTCCATACATTTTACAATCCCACCAGCAATGTATAGGAGTTCCGATCTCCCCACATCTTCACCACTTTTTTTTTTTTTTGTGATCAGTGCCACTTTTGCTGGGCTGAAATGGTATCTCATAGTAGTTTTTATTTGCATGTCTCTAATGTTTAATGTCTAATATCTTCCTATTTTCCTAGATTCATACTTTATACATTCCACATTCCAATTAATAATGGATGTTTGCAGCTATTTTTCCCATTTTGAGTCATTCCCCATCAGGAAATTGAGGTCCTGAGCATTTTACTCCACCCAAGTGATTAAGGTCAACTCTACTTTGAGGAGGTAGCTCTTCCTAGGCATTTTTTGATTGCCTTCCAGCCTGAGGAACTCATCTCCTGGTACTATATCTGACGTTTCAGGGTAATTCATAAAGTTTTCCAGCAATACATCGGACAGTATTTCACTATTATTCATAAGGTTTTCACTGGCCAATTCTTTGACCAGTGGATGTCCCTTTCTTCTTCCCAGTCTATCTTAGTCTGGGAGCTCTGATGAAACCTGTCCACCATGGTGACCCTGCTGATATTTGAAATACTGGTATCATAGCCTCCAGCCTCATAGTTGTCAAAGATTTCATTTTACTTGAATCCACAATCAACACTCATGGAAGCAGCAGTCAAGAAATCAGCTGTCATATTCTACTGGGCAGATCTGCTCTAAAAGACCTCTTTAAAACATTGAAGAAGAAAGATGTCACTTTGGGGGCATGGTATTTTCAATAGCCTCATATGCATGGCAAAGCCGGGCAATGAATAAGGAAAACCAAAGAAGAGTTGATGCTTTGAACTATGGTGTTGGTGAAGAATATTGGAAATACCATGGACTGCCAGAAAAATGAATCAATCTGTCCTGGAAGAAGTGCAGCCGAAATGCTGCTTGGAAGTAAGAATGGGTAGACTTTGTTTCACCTGCTTTGGTCATGTCATCAGAAGGGACCATTCCTTGGAGAAGGATATCATGCCTACTAAAGTGGAGGCTTAGTTGGAAAGGGGGAAGACTCTCAACAAGATGGATTGGCACAGTGGCTGCAATGATAGTATAGTAAAGATTGTGAGGATGGCGCACAACTGGGCAGTGTTTGTCCTGCTGTGCATAGGGTCACTATGGGTCAGAGCCAACTCAACAGCATCCAACAAAAACAACAATGTCTAATGATCATGAGCATCTCTTCATATGTTTGTTAGCCATCTGAATGTCTTTTTTGGTAAAGTGTATGGTTATGTACTTTGTCAATTTTTGATTGGATTTTTTTGTCTTTTTATTGTTATTCTGTTGAAGCTTTCGATATATTTTAGAGATTAGACTCCTAACAGATTTGTTGTCACCAAAAACCTTTCCCCAGTCTGTAGGTTCTCTTTTCACTATTTTGGTGAGCATGAGTATTTTTTTTTTTAGGGCTCCCAGTTATCTAGTTTATCTTCTTTTGTTTGTACATTTTTAGTTATGTTTGATAGTGTATTTATTCAATAAATTAGGAAACCTGGCATTGTTCCTATGTTATCTTCCAGGAACTTTATGGTTTTAGGCTTAACATTTAGGTTTTGATCCATTTCAAGTTAGTTTTTGTGTACAGTATGAATCCTGTTTCATTTTTCTGCAAATGGATATCCTGTTTTGCCAGCAACATTTATTGAAGAGACTATCTCTTCCCCCTTGAATGGACTTTAACCCTTTGTCAAAGATCAAGTGTCCATAGCTAGGTGTATTTACTTCTGGGTTCTCAATTCTGTTCCATTGTTCTGTGTCATTGCACCAGTACCAGTTTGTTTTGATTACCATGGCTATATAGTAAGTTCCAAGATCTGGAAGTGTGAGGTCTACTACTTTGTTCTTCTTCAACAATGCTTTAGCTATTCTAGACTTTTTTAATTTGCACATACCAAAACCAAACACACTGCCATCAAGTCGGATCTGACTCATAGCGACCTCTCTCTGGGTTTCCAAGTTGGTATCACTATGGAAGTAGATTGCCCATTCTTCCTTCTGAGGAGTGGCTGGTGGGTTTGAACCACCAGCCTTCTGGTTAGCAGTCACATGCCTTAGGTGCTAGGCCAACAGAGCTCTTCATTTGCACATAAAGGTGGAGATTAATTTCTTCATTTCATGAAAGGAATGTTGTCAGGATTTGGATCAAGATTGCATTATATCTATAGATAGCTTTGGATAGTATTGACATTTTCACAATGTTAACTCTGTCTTCCAATCCATGAGCATGGTATGTTGTTTCCAGTTATGTAGATCTCTTTTGGTTTCCTGAAGTAGTGTTTTGTTGTTTTCCTTGTATAAATCTTTTACATCCTTGGTTAGATTTATTTCTAGGTATTTTATCCTTTTGGGTGCTATTGTAAATGGCAGTTTTTCTTGATTTCCTTTTTGGAATTCTCCTTGTTAGTATGGAGAAATTAAACTGATTTTTGAATGTTCATCTTACACCATATCACATTACTTATCTCTTCTATTAGTTCCAGTACCTTTCTAGTGGAATCTCTGGGTTTTTCTATGCATAAGATCATGACATCTACAAATAGATATAGTTTTAATTCTTCTTTACCAATTTACATGAATTTTATTTCCCTTTTTTGTCCTACTGGTCTAGCTAGGACTTCCAGTAAAATATTGAATAAAAGTGGTAATAACAGACTTCCTTGTCTCATTCCCAGTCTTAAAGGAAATGCTTTCAGTCTCTCTCCACTGAGAGTAATGTTAGCTGTTGATTTGGTATATATGCACTTAATTATGTTGGGGAATTTTCCTTCTATTCCCATTTTGCAGAGAGTTTTTATCAGGAAAGTGTGTTGGATTTTATCAAATGTCTTTTCTGCATAGATTGAGAGGATCATGTGATTCTTTTCCTTTGATTGCTTTTCTAATATTGATCCACTTTGCATCTTTGGTATGAATCCCATCTGATCATGATGTATTATTTTTTTGATATGCTGTTATATTCTGTTGCCTAGAATTTTGTTGAGAATTGTTGCAGCTATATTCATGATGGATATTGGTCTGTAAATTTCTATTTTCATATTATTTTCATTTGCTTTGAGTTTCAGGGTTTTGCTAGCTTCATAGAATGAATTAAGGAGTATTCTTTCCTTTTCTATGTTCTGGAGTACTTTGAGTAGAATTTTTGTCAACTCTTCTCTGTTTGTAGAACTCTCCAGTGAAGCCATCTGGGTGAGGACTTTCTTTTCCTGATGGGAGATTTTTTGAATGGTATTTTTAATTTCCTCTTTGGTTATGGGGTCAATTTAGGTTTTCTACCTCTGATGGAACAGACCATCAATTGCTCATGAACAAGTTTAAGTTGAAACTAAAGAAAATTAAGTCCCTGAAAACCAAAATACCACCTTGAGTATATCCCACCTAAATTTAGAGACTATCTCAAGAATAGATTTGATACATTTAACACCAATGACTGAAGAGCAATTGAATTGGGGAATGACATCAAGAACATTATATGTGAAGAAGGCAAAAATGTCATTAAAAAGACAAGAAGGAAAGAAAGACCAAAATGAATGTGAGAAAAAACTCTAAAACTTGGCATTTCTCAAGCTGAAAGAACTGAGGAAAAAAGTTAAACCTCAAGTTGCAATACTGAAAGATTCTATGGGCAAAATATTGAATGATGCAGGAAGTATCAAAAGAAGATGGAAGAACATAGAGTACATTAAGGAAATGGAAGAAATGATGAAGTAAAAGATCCGAACACAAGATTTCAAAGGGCAGCTAAAGAAGACAAAGTAAGGTATTATAATGAAATGTGCAAAGCACTGGAGTTAGAAAATCAAAAAGGGAGAACAATCTCAGCATTTCTCAAGCTGGAAAAGTTGATGAAATAATGAAAGCCTTGAATTGCAATAGAGAAGAATTCGATGGGCAAAATATTGAACAATGCAGGAAGCATCAAAAGAAGATGAAAGGAATGTATAAAGTCACTGTACCAAAAAAACAAAACAAAAACAAACCATGTTGATGTTCAACCATTTCACAGGGTAGCAAATGATCCAAAACCTATGGCATTGAAGGAAGAAGTTTAAACTGTTGTTGTTGTTAGGTGTCTTTGAGTCATCTCCAACTCATAGTGACCCTATGTACCGAAAAATGAAACATTGCTCAGTCCTGTGTCACCCTTACGATCCTTGCTGCACCTGAGTCCATCGTTGCACCCACTGTGTCAATCCATTTTGTTGCAGGTCTTCCCCTTCTTAGTTGAGCCTCCACTTTACATAGCATGATATCTTTCTCCAAGGAATGGTTCCAGCTGACAACATGACCAAAATAGGTGAGACGAAGTCTGGTCATTCTTGTTTCCAAGGAGCATTCCAGTTGTGCTTCTCCCAGGACAGATCTGTTAGATCTTTTAGCAGTCCATGGTACTCTTAGCATTCTTCTCCAACACCACAACTCAAAAGCATCAACCCTTCTTTAGTCTTCCTTATTCACTGTCCAGTTCTCACATGCATAAGAGGCAATTGAAAATACCATGGCTTGGGTTAGGTGCATCTTAGTCTTCAAGGAGGCATCTTTGCTCTTCATCATTGAAAGAGGTCTTTTGCAACACATTTGCCCAATGCAATATGTCATCTGATGTCTTTACTGCCGCTTCCATTGGTGTTATTGGTGTTGATTGTAGAACCAAATAATATGAAGTCCTTGACAACTTCAATCTTTTCTCTATCAACTGTGAAGCTGTTTATTGGACCAGTTGTGAGGATTTTTGTTTTCTTTATATTGAGGTGGAATCCACACTGCAGACTGTAGTCTTCAATCTTCATCACTAAGTGCTTCAAGTCATCCTCACTTTCAGCATGCAAAATTGTGTCATCTAATTATCGGAGGTTGTTAATGAGTCTTCCTCAATCCTGATGCCACATTCTTCTTCATCTAATCCAGCTTCTCGGGTTATTTGCTCAGCATACAAATTGAATAAGCATGGTGAAAGGATACAACCCTGACAAACTCCCTTCCTGATTTAAACCATGCAGTATCCCCTTGTTCTGTTAAAATGACAGCCCCCTGACCTATGTACAAGTTCCTCATGAGTACAATCAAGTGATCTGGAATTCCCATTTTTCTCAATGTTATCCATAGTTTGTTATGACCCACACAATCAAATGCTTAAGCATAGTCAATAAAATATAAGTAAACATCTTTCTGGTATTCTTTGGTTTCAGCTAAGATCCATCTGACATCAGCAATGATATCCTCCATTCCACATCCTCTTCTAAATCCAGCTTGCAATTCTGGAAGTTCTCTGTCAATATACTGCTATAACTGTTTTTGAATTATCTTCTGTAAGATTTTACTTGGATGTGATATTAATGATACTGTTTGATAATTCCTACATTCTGTGGGATCACCTTTCTTTGGATTGGGTACAAATATGGATCTCTTCCAGTCAGTTGACAAGGTAGCTGTGTTCCAAATCTCTTGGCATGAACAAGTGAATGCCTCCAGTGGAGCATCCATTTCTTGAAACATCTCAATGGGTATTCCATCAATTCCTGGAGCCTTATTCTTTGCCAATTCCTCCAATGCAGCTTCTTCTTCTTCCTTCAATACCATTGGTTCTTGATCATATGCCACCTCCTAAAATTGATGAACATCTACCAATTCTTTTTGGTGCACTGACTCTGTGTATTCCTTCCTTTTTTTTTTTTTTTTGATATTTCCTGCATCATTCAATATTTTGCCCATAGAATCTTTCAATATTGCAACTTGAGGCTTAAATTTCTTCCTCAGTTCTTTCAGCTTGAGAAATGCCAAGCATGTTCTTCCCTTTTGTTTTTCTAACTCCAGGTTTTTGCACATTTCATTAGAGTAATTGGTTTTGTCTGCTCGAGCTGCTCTTTGAAATTTTCTGTTCAGCTCTTTTATCTTGTCATTTCTTCCATTTGCTTTAGCTACTCTTTGTTCAAGGACAAGTTTCAGCATCTCTTCTGACATCCATTTTGGTCTTTTCTTCCTTTCTTGTCTTTTTAATGACCTCTTGCTTTCTTTGTGTATGATGTTCTTGATGTCATCCCATAATTCCTCTGATTTTCAGTCATTAGTGTTCAATGTATCAAATCTGTTCTTCAGATGGTCTCTAAATTCAGGAGGGACATATTCACGGTCATATTTTGGCTCTTGTGGGCTTGTTTCCAATTGTCTTCAACTTCAACTTGAATGTGCATATGAGCAGTTGATGGTCTGTCCCACAATCTTCTCTTGGCCTTGTTTTGGCTGAAGATATTGAACTTCTCCATCACCTCTTGCTGGAAATGTAGTCAATCTGATTCCTGTGTATTCCATCTAGTGAAGTCCATGTGTATAGCCATTGCTTATGTTGTTGAAAAAAGGTATCTGCAATGAATAAGTCATCGGTCTTGCAAAATTCTATCATGTGATCTCCAGCTCACTAATGTCTAGAATATCGATCTTTGAGCATTCTGTTTTATTGTTGACAACTTCCAATTTTCCTAGATTCATACTTTGTTCATTTCATGTTCTGATTATTAATGGATGTTTGCATCTGTTTCTACTCATTTTGAGTCATGCCGCATCAGCCAATGGAGGTCTCAAAAGTTTTACTCTATCCATGTTGTTAAGATCTTTTCTATTCTGAGGAGTCAGCTCTCCCCCAGTCAAACTTTGAGTGCCTTCTGACCTGATGGGCTCATCTGCCGGCACTATTTTGGACAATGTTTCAGGCTATTCATAAAAATTTCCAGTAGTTTATCAGACAATGTTTCACTGTTATTCATAAAGTTTTCACTGGCCAATTATTTAAGAAGGAGATGGCTTCTTCCTTCTTCCAAGTCTGTCTTAGCCTGGAAACTCTGCTGAAACCTGTCCACCATGGGTAACCCTGCTGGCATTTTGCAACACTGGTGACATTGCCTCCATCCTTACAGCAACATGTAAGCCACCACAGGATGACAAACTGACAGACGACTTTGTCTTCCTTAGTTGTTCCTAACCGTTCTGTGCCTGCCTACCCTGGGGCCCAGACTTAAAATAGAATACCTTCAATGAGACACATTAACACAGTGGCTGCAACAATGGGCTCAAGCATAGCAAGGATTGTGAGAATGGTGCAGGACTTGACAATGTTTCATTATGTTGTACAGTAGGGTCATTATGAGTTGAAACCAATTTTATAGCACCTAACACCTCTGTTTGTGTTCGTTTAGGTAAATACTGTGTTTGTAGAAATTTGTATCTTTTTTCTAGTTTTCAAATTTATTGGTGTTCAGTTTTTCATAGTGTTCTGTAACAGTCTTTATCTTAGTTGGTTCTGTTATAATTCACCCCTTTTATTTCTTGTTTTGGTTATTTGCATTT
>NW_006921776.1:478030-480627 GCF_000298275.1 Orycteropus afer afer
TGCCCAACCTTCCTTCTGAGGAGTGGCTGGTGGATTTGAACCGCCAGCCTTCTGGTTAGCAGTCAAGTGCCTTAGGCACTATGCTACCAGAGCTCCTTCAGCTTCTGGTAGCCTCAGGTTGGGTTGTGGCAACATAATTCTATCTTTACTTCCATCTTTATATCTCCACCTTCCCATTGTGTGTCTCTTAGTGTATTTTCTATTATAAGGACACCATTCAGATTGGATTAGGACCCACCCTACTCTAATATGACCTTGTGGTAACTTAGTTGATAACATGTTCAAAGATCTTATTTCTAAATAAGTTCAGTCACAGAAGCCAGGTATTAGGACTTCAATATATCTTTCTGGAAAACATAATTCAATCCATAATAGCCCCATCTGTGTCCCTGGGTCAAGTGTTGGACTTCAGTTTTCTCTCCTGTTTCTCTATCAGATCATCAACATCATCTCCTTCACCTCATCATACTGTCTACTCAAGTACACTGCTTTCAGGCTCCAAAAACCTCCTTCCTGGACAGCTTAGGGGTTTTAATCTAGTCAGGTGTCAGTCTCATTATTCCCAAGGTTTTCCTGACCCTTGGGTCTTCTTGCAGATGAGGACTGGCTGGCCTTATTTGCCAATTTTTTGGGACAAGCCAAGTTCCTCAAATTTTGTAGTGTATATAGAGTAAATAATTATTGCAAGTGATATTAATGGGGGAAAAAGATCTCAAGAAAAAAGGATGTATTTAGAGCATTTCCAAAATATTTCTCACAGTTTATTTTCTCTGATGAATCATATCATCATAATCCAGCTTTACCATTCTGGCAACTCTCTATGTTTTGCTTTTTAACTGCCTTCAGAAATGCTGGTAGCTACAGGTGATTGCTTGGGAGCGCTGGTGGCATAGTGCCTAAGGCACTTGACTGCTAACCAAAACGCTAGTAGTTTAAACCCACCAGCCACTCCTCAGAAGGAAGGTTGGGCAATCTACTTCCATAGTGATACTACCTCGGAAACCCAAGGATAGGTCACTATGAGTTGGGTCTGACTCGATGGCACATAACAACAATAACAGGTGATTGTTAACAACCATACACTTTATTCTGCAATATAATGAATAGATACAGAGTTTAATAAAAGGGAAAGGCCAGGAAAAATTTCTGAAAATAATAGGGAAATGAAGCATTTAACAGGATTTGTTTTCAAGCTGTTATTTGGGTGATTCACATAATTTTTTGAGCCCTAATGTGCCTTGGTTTTAAGAATTCTTCTCCTTATTATTTTAACTGGGTAAATAGTGGTGTAAGGAGAAACTCTCTCAGTTGAGAAGTGTGATGAAATCTTCTCTCTGGCTCATAAAATGTTATGCCATAAAATCTGTGAAAGTTTCTTCCCCACTATTTATACTACTTGAAGAGCTGTTTCCAGTTCTTGGGGTTTTTAAAGCCAATGACAGTACTTTGAGGATGTAACCACTTTCAGATCAAAGTTCACATCCTGAGTTAGTCTAATTTGGACAGATATTTCAGTCCTTAATAATGAAAGATGTGGTCCTCAGTGGTAAATTTCAGCTTCCCCAAGAAACCCCAAGAGTATGTAACTGTCAAAAATGAAGTATTTAGATTAATTTTGGCTTTGCTATGACATCAGGCCTAGGGAGGAGCTAGTCACTTTACCCAGGTATGGACTGTCCTTTGAAAGACCTCCAGGTATAGAAGTCACATAACCTTCTTCAGCCATTCTCATCAGCTCAGTGTCCTATGCATTTGAGCGCTTTCTTTCCTAATTTAATTTTTTTTTTCTCCCAGCGGAGTTAAGGAACAGCTGGTCCATATCTATATAAAATTCCTTTAGTCACTCATACTCTTATCCCTCCCTTACTCTGATTAAAAAATGAAATCCCAATTTCTTTATTTAAAATATTCTCTAATTAATTAAAAAAAGAAAAAAGAAAGAAAGAAATCCCAGTTCCATATAAGTTTAGTAAAAATGATGACTTACTGAGAGCATAGGGAATACAATGATTTGAAAAATGTCCTTTGCCACCACCTAAAAAGTTTCAAGTCTTTTTTAAATAAACATTTATTTAGCAGAACTGTTTTCTTACAGAGCACTGTGTTCATGGAAACTTTTGTTTTGTAGTAAATGTGAATCGTGTGTGTTGTCTGAAGGCTTATATTTCCAAGGTATCCTCAGTGATCTTAGAGGAAACTGACCTATATTGTCATCCGACGATCCCACATTTATCTAACAATACTCAAGGAATTAGTATTCTTTGAACAGATTGATTTCAATGTGTGAGAATAAATTTAATTAATAGTGAAGTACTGAAAGATCAATTAGAACAATGATTTCATGTCTAACCTTCACAAACTATCCCCAATTTAAATAAATAAATCAAATATGTATGAAGTTTTAAAAGTCAAAATTTGGTTTACAGTAACTGCATGATCACAGCTATGTTATGTTGTTGTTGTTAAGTGCCGTGAGTCGTTTCCGACTTGTAGCGACCCCATGCACAGCAGAACGAAACACTGCCCGATCCCGGCCAGCCCCACAATCCCTGCTATACTAGATCCCATCATCGCAGCCACCGTTATCAATCCATCTC
>NW_006921776.1:483268-487836 GCF_000298275.1 Orycteropus afer afer
AACAGTCTTTATCTTAGTTGGTTCTGTTATAATTCACCCCTTTTATTTCTTGTTTTGGTTATTTGCATTTCTCGTTTTTTTTTTTTTTTTTTTTTGTGAATGTGGCCCATGATTTGTCAATAGGTGTTAGTTGGTTTCCATGTAGTTAGTTTTTTCTCTTCTCTTTATGTTATTGATTTCTAGTTTCATAGTGTACAGTCAGAGAAGATGCTTTGTATTTTGTCAATGTTTCTGAGTTTATTGAGGCTTGCTTTGTGGCCTAGACTATGTCTCTTCTGGAGAATGATCCGTGTGCATTGGAGGAGAATGTGTCTTGTGCTGCTGTTGGGTGGTATGTGCTGTATATGTCTATGAAGTCATATTGGTTCATTGTGCTATATAGCTCTTCTGTATTTTTATTGAGTTTATTTCTAGTTCTGTCCATTATCAAAAGCAGTGTGTTAAAGCATCCTACCATTAATGTAGAACTGTCTATTTCTCTTTTCAACTCTATTATGGTTTGTTTTATGTATTTTGAACTCTGTCATTGTGTGCATGTTTTGGTTACCTAGTGCCGCTTAACAGAAGATACCACAAATGGGATGACTTTAACAAGCAGGAGTTTATTCTTGTAATTTTTGGAGGCTGGAAGTCCTCAACCTTGGGCTTCAGCTCTACCTCTTGCTCCTGGCCCACTGAAGCTATAGAGGCATCTCTTTGCTCCAGCAGCTATTAGCCGCTGAGGCTGACAAACTTAAGTTTGGCAAGTGAAAAGGCACAGTCCTGATATTAACAAACCACACGGTAGGCCATCCACTCAAATCCATTGAAAGTCCCAAGATTGGCAGAGCACGGCAGGCTGCTGAAGGACAATGTGGCTACATGCAGGGTTCAAGTGTGCCATACACTAGAGACCATTCCCAAAGCTGCTTTTTATATATGGGAAGCAGACCATATCCCTAAGACACTCAGATGCTTTTGGTAGATCCCACTGTGAGATGATTACCAGTCTCATCATGGGGAATAACTACCACCAGCTGCCCAGCCACTCAACCAGGCCCAGCCAAGTTGACACCCAACCTTAACTACCACAGCACATAGGTTATTTATTGTTGTTATGTCTTCTTAGTGCATTAATCATTAAATATTGCCCTTTTTTTGTTTCTTATAATGGATTTTGACATAAAGTCTATCCTATCCAAAATTATTATTGCCACTGCAGCTCTCTTTTGGATATGATTTGCTTGATATATATTTTCTAATCTTTTATTTTAACTCGTTTATGTCTTTGTGTCTAAGATGTGTCTCTTGTAGGCAACACATGGATGGGTCATGTTTTTTTTAATCCATTCTGCCATATCTCTCTGCATCTTTACTAGTATGGATTCATTGCTGTCATTTTGTTATACTTTTTTTGTGGGTGATGTTAACAGTTTCATTGTTCCTCTTAATTTTCTGTGGTGTGTGCTTTTTGTATATGGATTTTCTTTTCCTATCAATTGTTGCTGTTCTTTCATATTTACTGAGATTTGGGGTTTTCTTCTTTATTTTTGTGAGTAGATTTATTACTTTTCTTTGCTGTTACCCTGAATTTTACCTTAATTCTCCTAAAATTAAAACAATCTGTTTATCTTGAAATCACCTTGGCTTCCTCCCTTATGGAAGGAAGTTCTATAAATACACAGTTCATTCCTTCCTTTTTTTTTTTTATTTTTTCAAAGTTGTCATTTCTTGTGGCTTAAATCCTTTGTTTCCCTGTAGTTAGTTTTTTAGCTTTAGTTTTCTTACTTGAAGTCTTCATCTGGATTGGTATCTGGGTGATGTTGTCATGTGTCTCTATCTCTGGTTGTTGTCTGATTTTGTTGGTTCTCTATATGAAGGGATTCTTTTAATATTTCTTTAAAGGCTGGTATGGTTTTTTACAAATTCCCTTAGTTTCTGCTTATCTTGGAATGTCTTAGTTCTTTGTGGACTGTATTATGCCAATTGACCGTAGTGTTCCCCTAGAGTATGGTCCTGAGCCTCCATACCTAGCAACTCATTTCTTCCAGGTGTTTGGTTATGACCAAGATATTTTCATTACTTTATCCCCCATATGCTCTACTACAGTCATGGATATATTTGCAGCAAATATAATTATATTTGTAGAGATAGCTTCTGTCAAACCTATATATATTTGTAGATGTAGTCCCATTCACCTTCCCACCCTTGTTCAGCTTGAGTGTCTATCTATGCATCCACTCCTATATTACTGTTATTACTATTATTGCAGGGTTGTCTGTAACAGTATTCACCTTCGTTGCCTTTAACTCTTGTGCTCCTCCCTATATCTTCCAATATCCTTGATCATTTTGTGCTGGCCTTCCCCTTATTGTATATTGCCTTTCCCTTCGCCCAAGTTAATAAGTGTTGGTGCTTATCCCTCCATTCCCCTCCCACCCCTGGTAACTTTCAAAGAACAATTCTTTCTGTGTGTAAAACTTTTCTTATCTTTTTCCAGTGGTATCATAAAATAATTGTCCTTTTGTGGTTGCCTAATTTCACTCAGCATAATATCCTCTAGGTTCATCCACGTTATGAGGTATTTTGTAGATTCATTTTATTATTTAATGTTGTGTATTATTCCATTGGCTGTATTTATCAATGTTTAGCCATTTGTCTATTGACGGACACTTAGGATGTTTCCATTTTTTACTATTGTTAGTAATGCTGCAATGAAAATGTGTGTATATATGTGTTCATGTCATGGCTCCTATTTCTCTAGAACATATACCTTGTAGTGGGATTTCTGAGTCATAAGATATTTCTATTTCCAACTTCGTAAGGAAGTGCCATGCCACTTTCCATAGTGCTTGTGCCATTTTACAATGTAAGCAGTGAATGAGTGTTCCAGTCTCTCTACACTCTCACCAGATTTTTTTTTTTTTTTTTAACTTTGCTATTAATGCTGGGATGAGATGATATCTCATTGTTGTTTTGATTTGCATCTCTAATGGCTAATGATCACGTGCGCTTCTTCATGTGTTTGTTGGGTGACTGAATGCCTTCTTTGGTGAAATATCTGTTCATGTCCTCTGCCCACTTTTTGATTGGATTACTTGTCTTTTTGTTGTTGAAGTGGTGAAATTTTCTATAAATTTTTGAGATTACTCCCTTGTCTGATATATGATTTTTGAAATTGTTTTCCTGGTCTGTAAGATCTCTTTTTACTGTTTGAACACAGTCTTTTGATGCACAGAAATGTTTAATTTTTAAGAGGTCCCAGTCAACTAATTTGTCTTCTGGTGTTTATGCATTTTTAGCTATGTTTGATAGTGTAGTTATGCCATATATTAGGGCCCCTAGGTTTACTCCTACTTTTTCTTTGATGATCTTTATGGTTTGAGGTTTTACATGTAGGTCTTTGATCCATCTAGAGTTAGCTTTGTGTATGGTTTGAGATATGGATCCTGTTTCATTTTTCTGCAAGTGGATATCCAGTTTTACCAATACCTTTAATTAAAGAGAATATCTCTTCACCATTTAATGGTTTTTGGCACTTTGTCAAAGATCAGCTGTCCACAGGTAGATGAATTTACGTCTGGTTCTCAATTCTGTTCCCGTGGTCTAAGTGTCTGCCATTCTACAAGTAATAGGCTGTTTTGACTATTGTGGCTGTATAGTAGGTTTTCAGATGGGGGAGCGTGAGGCCACCTGCTTTGTTCTTCTTCTTTAGTAGTGTTTTGCGTAGCTGAGGTCTCTTTCCTTTGCATATATAAAAGCTAATTAAAATTAGCTTTCTATCTCTTTAAATAATGATGATAGAATCTAGATCAGGATTGCGTTTTATCTGTAGACTGCTTCGTGTAGCATTGTCATTTTTACAATGTTAAGTCTTCCTATCTATAAGTGTGCGATATTCTTCCATTTATGTATGTCTCTTGGTTTCTTGTAGCAGTGTTTTGTAGTTTTCTTCGTATAGGTCTTTTGTATCACTGGTTAGAGTTATGCCTAAGTACTTCATCTTGTGGGTGGCTATTAAAAGTGGTATTGTGTTCCTGATTTCCTTTTCAGAGTTCTCTTTGTTAGTGGAAAGGAATCTGACAAATTTTTGTGTGTTGATCTTGTACACTGCCACTTTGCTGAAGCTTTCTATTAGTTCCAGTTGTTGAGTCACTAAGATCAGATCATCTGCAAATGGAGATAGTTTTACATCTTTGCCAATTTGGATGTCTATTATTTCTCTTTCTTGCCTTATCTCTCTGATTAGGACTTCCAATACAATAATGAATAGGAGTGGTGAAAAAGATCCTTGTCTGATTCCTGTTAACAAGGGAAATGTTTTCAGTCTCTCTCTATTGAGAGTAATATTGGCCATTGGTTTGTGTATATGCTGTTAATTATGTTGAAACAATCAATGTAATCCACCACATAAAGAAAAGAACCAGAGGATCATATCAATTGATGCAGAAAAGGCATTTGACAAAATCCAACATCCATTTTTTTTTTTATTTTTTATTTGATTTGGGTGAAGATTTACAGAGTAAATTCACTTTTCATACAGCAGTTCACATATACTTTGTCTCATGTCATTGACCAAAATTTACAAT
>NW_006921776.1:491271-536726 GCF_000298275.1 Orycteropus afer afer
AAAAAAAAAAAAAACACTCAGCAATGTAGGAATAGAGGGAACATATCTCAACATGTTTGAACTATCTTATCCTGTTTTTTTTTTTTTTTTTAATATATATGATTTGTTATTGTCTGCTGTCTCCAAGTCATTAAGGTGTTATTTATGTATTGATTGATTGCATGTTTGTTTGTTTTGTCTTGATTTTTTGTTTTGTTTTGCTTTGATTTATGAAGGTGGGTGTGCTTCACTGGTCACTGATCTGGTGGCATGGAAGCATTCACCACCTATCACTAGGTGGGCAGGGAAGTAGCAGGCAGGGTGAGCATGCATCAATGTTTACTGGGTATGCAAGGTAGATGGGGGTAGGCTGAGTAGGTGTGGGCTGCCACTTGTCATTGGTCTGGTAGCACAGGAGAGTGTGATGACACTGAGTGGGTGAAGTGGCAGGCGAGGTGGGTGTGGTGGGTGACCAGTGGCACAGAAGCATTCACTCCTGCTCATTGGGTAAAGGGATTGAGGGGGCAATCAGTGGCATGGGAATGTTCACTGCCACTTGCTGGCCAGGTGAGGAAGCAGGTGGGGTAGCAGGGTATGGTGAGTGACCAGGGCCACAGGAGCACTTATTGCCACTTGCAGGATGGGCAGGGTAGTGGTGGTGGGGGTGATGGTAAAGGGGATATGATAGGTGACCATCAGTGGAAGTGCACTCATTGATGCTCACTAGGAGCATCATTGGGGTGATGCAGAGCAGCAGAGTGTGGTAGGTGAACAGGGGTGCAGGAATAAACTCTGCTCCTTGCCAGTTGGGTGGGGTGGAATATTGAGGTTATGGTCTGCAATTGGTAGTGCAGGAGCACTGTCTGCCAATTGCTGGGTCGGTGGGGTGACAGCTTTGGTTGTTTGGCAGGTGAGCAGCAGCACAGGAGCACTAACTGTCACTAGGCTAGGTAGTTGGGGCAATGGGTGGGGGGATGTGGTGGGCAGGGATGGTGGTAAGTGATTGGTGGTGGTGGGTGACAAGGGAGTGGTTATGGTGGGTGACTGGGGGTTTTGGGCCCTCTCTGCCTCTCACTGAGTGGGAAGGGTGGTGGGGTGGTGGGTTATGGCAGGCTGGGGGATGTGGTGGGTGACCAGTAGTGTGGCTGTGTTCACTGCTGATCACCAGGTGGACAGGGTTGGGGATAGGTCTTGGCAAAGGTGACAGCTCATATTGCAGTTCCTGGGCTGATAATGTGGCAAGGGTGAGTGATATGTGCACCAGTAATCACCAGGAGGGTGCTGAGAGGGGGATTGTGCTCCTCTGGTCACTGGACATGGTTGCCTAGGCACTGGCCATTGGCTGCAGCCAGCAATTGAGACCTGGCTCTGACCCAAGTGGAAAGAGGTGAGGAGGCTGCCTAGAGACCAGTCAAGAGGGGACCTCCTGCTGACACTACGGATCTATTAGTCCATGTGTGCCACCCACCCTAATGGTCAGAAACTGCTACTGATGAATAGTCTTGTCCTTGGATTCTGGCTCCCTTCCTGTCTGTGGACTTCAGAATCATTGGAGCTCCCACTCTACTTCCTATACTTTCCTTCCTTAGATCTGGTTCACGTCCTGCTCACCTTGCTTCTCTCTGGATATGCCTACACAGTGTCTCTCTCTCTTACTGGGAATTTTATGAAGTTGGCTTCCAGTGCTTCTTACCCAGTATCACTGCTGGCTTTGTCTCAAGATGTGCCAGATTGGCTGGCAAGGCACCTCTGTCCTGTATCTCTCCTCATTCTTTGTTTCCATTCAGTTTTTCCTACAAAGCAGAGTTCAATCCAATTCTTTATCCTTCTGTTTGATGTTCAAGTTCTAGGATTCTCATTTGTATCTGTTTCACTTGGTTTCTTGGGTCTTTGCTGTAGAAGGACAGCATGATGTGTCTGACTAAGTTGCCATGTTGGGCCAAACTCCCTGTTGATTCTTTTTTATTTATTTATTTTAAATTTAATTTTCATTTGGCTGCTAGGGAGAACAGCAGTACCAATTAGAGAAAATAGATGGACTTTTTCAGTAAAAATAATAAAAGGGATTTTTCTCAAGGCTTTAGACTTTGATGGAACTAGTTCTTTATCTTTTCAATTCAGAATTTATTACTTTACTTTTCCATGTCATAAACCCTAATTTTTTTTAAAAAAATACATTTTATTGAAATATAATTTATGTACAATGAAATACACAAAACTAGAGTGACATGGGTCAGCCCTTTTTTTTTGCAGTGTTCCCTCTACTCCCCTGGTAACCAACAAAGAAAGTTTCCTTCCATATACCAACCTTTCTTTGACTTTTTACAATAATGAACCAATACTGTATTTGTCCTTCTGTGATTGACTAATTTCACTCAACATAATGTCCTCCAAGTTCATCCATGTTATACAGTGCTTTGCAGATTGCACATTGTTGTTTAGTATTGCATAGTATTCCATTGTGTGTAAGTACCATAGTTTGGTTATCCATTCTTCTTTTGATGGGCACCTACATTGTTTCCATCTTTTGGCTATTGGTAAACAGTGCTGCAATGAACATGGGTGTGCATATATCTGTTCTTGTCCTGGCTCTCACTTCTTTTGGATATATAACTAATAATGGGATTGCTGGGTCAAATGCTATTTCTAATTCCAGCTTTTTAAGGAATCACCATACTATTTTCCACAGTGGTTATATCACTTTACAGTCCCACCAGCAGTGTATGAGAATCCCAATCTCTCAACATCCTTGCCAGCATTTATTATTTTCTGTCTTGTTGGACTTTGCCAGTAGTGCTGGGGTGAGATGATATCTCATTGTTTTGATTTGCATCTCTCTGTTGGTTAATGATCATGAGCATTTCTTCATGTATTTGCTGGCTGCCTGAATACCCTCTTTGGTGAAGTGTCTATTCATGTCTTCTGCCCATTTTTAAATTGGATTGTTAATCTTTTTGTTGTTAAGGTGTTAGAGTTTTCTATAAATTTTAGAGAAAAGTCCCTTGACAGATATGTAATTATCAATAAGTATGAACTTGTTGCTGTCATTTTGTTAGGTGTTTTTTCGTGGTGTTCCTGATTTCTTTGTTCTATGTAATTTTCTGTGCTGAGCTCATTTTGTTTATGAATTGTGTTATCACTTCATTCATTGCTATTGTTTTAGTATTTGCTAACTATTTGTGCTGGTCCTCTTTTTTATTTTGATGTAAGGGTTTATCATTTTTCTTTGAGGTTACCCTGTGATTTGTAATTTCTTCCCAAGTTTAGAAAAGTCCATTCTATCTTGTAATTGTCTTGACTTCCTTACCATTTAGAAGTTCTGTAGCTAGACATTTTTTTCCCTTCTTTTTGGTTTGTAGCTGCCTTCATATGTCAGTTGATGTCTCTGGTTCCCTGTTTATAATCCTGTAGGCTTATTTACTTTGGATACTTCTATCATTGAGTTGGTTTCTGAGTTATGTCATCATATGTGTTAATGGTCAGTTGTTGTTTGCTGTTGTTGGTTCTCTGTCCAAAGGACTCCCTTTAGCATCTCTTGTAAGGTTGGTCTGGTCTTAACAAATTCTCTTAATTTCTGCTAATCTAGAAATGTCCTAATTTCACCACCATATTTGAGGGACAATTTGCCAGGTATATAATTCTTGGTCAGAAATTTTTCTCTTTCAGGATTTTATAGGTACCATCCCATTGTTTTCTCACCTGCAGGGTTTCTGCCAAGAAATCCGAGCTTATTCTTATTGGGTGCCCCTTGTAGGTAGCTTTTCACTTTTCCTGTGCTGCTTTTAGCATTCTTTCATTGTCTTTGGTTTTGGTGAGTTTGATGATAATATATGTTGTTGATTTTCTTTTGGGGTCTATACTGTTTGCGGTTCATTGGACTGTCTCAATGGATATATTCTCATCTTTCATCATACCAGGGAAGTTTTCTTCCATTGAGTCTTTGACAATTTTCTCTGTGGTTTTATCTGTCTTTACTTGTTCTGAAATTCCGATTGTTGTTGTTGTTGTTATGTGCTGTCGAGGTGGACCCGACTCATAGCGACCACTCTTTGGGTTTCTGAAGCAGTATCACTACAGAAGTAGATTGCTCAACCTTCCTTCCGAGGAGTGATTGGTGGGTTTGAACCACCAGCCTTCTGGTTAGCAGCCAAATGCCTTAGGCACTATGCTACCAGATAGTATCCCATGTGAACCTTAGGCTTTCTTCATTTTGTTTTGATCTTTTTTCTGATTGATCACTTTCCAAAAAAGTATTGAGGTATTTGCCTTCAATCTCGCTAATCCTGTCTTCCACTGATCAATTCTACTCCTTTGCACTTTCAATGTATTATCTATTTCTGAAAAGTTTGCTTTAATCTGGATTTCTATATGCAGATTTTATATTATTTTGAATTTTTCATTTATTTTGTCATTTTGTTCTTATATTGTCTTTTGAAATTGTTCTAGGGTTTTCTCTGTGTTTTCCTTAATTTTTTCAGTGTTTTCTTTGATCTGTTTCTCAATCTGTTGAAGGTATATAAATATAATTCTTTTGAATTCTGTATCAAGGAGTTCTAGTGCTGCATATTCCTCAGAATTGTGTTCTGGGTCTGTATACTGGTCCCTTGTTTCTCCTGGTTTAACTTGCTTCTTTGTGTGGATTGTGATTCTCTGTTGTCTTCAAGGGATTGTGACATTTTTGAGTTTTTTCTTAATTGGTGATTGTATGTTAGAGTGACTTGCCCATGATTTTTGTTTTCTTTGGATTTTATCTAAGTAAGCAAGGTACTGTGTTCCTCTATTCACTAGTTGGCAGCACTTATACACTCACCACTTGTCTCCTTTCCCATTGTCAGCCTCCTGTATGTCCCTGCTGTCCTTGGCAAATGGAGCCTATTCTTAAGTTCCTGGAATCCAAATGAGAATGCTGTCACTTTAAAATCCAGTATGGCTACCACCTGTAAACATTCCAAATGGCTGTGCCCTTGGTCACTTTAAATATCCAAAATGGCCACCACTTGTAAACAATCAAAATGGCCACACCCTCTGAACAGCCAGAAGTCCACAGCTCAGTATGTCTCCTCCCTTGCTGTTTACCTTCCTGGTCATAGGCCACTAATACAGTCATCCTTGCAGCCCTTGGCAACCAAGGCTGATTTTAATTCAATTCTCAGGTCCCAACACCACTTGGAAATATTCAGGCTATTGGTCCAGTCAGAGTAGCTGACAGTCCACTGTTCTGACTGTCTTCATATTTACTGTTTTTGTTCAAGTTTTCCACTGGTTGGTGCCAAATCCCCTTCTGTATACTTCATTTCAAAGCTCAGGGGTCCAGGATTATCTTCTATATCTTTGTCAATTAGTTTCTTTTCTTTGTTGAAGAGGGTCTGTGTAGCTTGTCTGCCTATTCTGCCATCTTACCGAAAGTCCTCTCTCTTGATTCTTAAAGAGACAGCTTGCTTTAAGTGGTAGGAAAAACATGGACCTAATGTAAAACAGTAATGTGTATTTTGTGGTCAGAGGATGAAGACAAAAATAACTTATAACCATGTTAATGGTGGACTCATATCCTTTTACAGAATTTCCTATTTGTAATAATGGAGGCTCTTGTAGTGTAGAGCATTTGATTGCTAACCAGAAGGCTCATAATTCAAACCCATGAGCCACTGGTTAGGAAGATTGGGCAATCTACTTCCATAGTGACACTGCCTTGGAAACCCAAGGAGGGGTCTCTATGAGTCGGGTCTGCCTCAATGGCACATAACAACAACAACAAGAGGTAGTTATGTGCCCCTGGATGGAGTAAATGGTTAAAACACTCAACTGCTAATGAAAGATTGGGGGTTTGAGTCCAGCTGAAGGATCTTTGGAACAAAGCCTTGGCAATCTATTTCTGAAAAATCAGCCATTAAAAACCCTATGAAGGACATACATATGGTCACCATGAGTTGGAATCAACCAAACAGCAACTGGTTAAAAGACAGTTATTACTTTCTCTACTAACAGCTCCATTAAAAAAGAATTTAGAGAGGTTAAGTGATTTTTCCAAAGCCATTCATTTAATAAATGTCTGAGGTAAAATTTAACCAACTTATTAGTTAAACACACCTTGAGTAAATTACTATTTAAATTTAAAATCTAAAAAGTTTTACATTTTCAAATCACAAGGTCATATGCAAATTGTAAAAGTCATATGTTGAGCTTACCTGTCTTGAATGTCCATCTTCTGAGATTTAATCTGGTTACAATGTTTAAGAGACACATGTTTTGCAGCAATTACATTTATCTATTCAGAAAATAATATCTTATTCTAAACATGCCCCCCCCCCTTAATTTCTTGGAGAAAGAAGGAGATGGCCTTTTCCACTTATTTAAAAAAAAAAAAAGTTAAGCCCATACCTAATTTATTCAGAATTGCCCACACCCAGTCTGTTTCAATTTGACCAATGCAAGACAGCTCCTTGATTGAACAACTTTAATGAGCACAATGACATGGGCACCTGACATAACTGCAATATATATAGGAGGTGCCTTGAGGGTTATGGGTGCATCAAATATGTTGCCTCTCTAAAGATTTTGGCCATTCTTTCTTTTACTATGTCATTTTTTTTTATGACCAAGAAACACTTATATCCTGATTCATACAAATACATAATCAGGAAGCCATGCTATATGAAAGAAGAATGCAGTATCAGGAATGGAGGAAGAGACATTAACAACCTTCGACACAACTTGTGACATAACTTTGGTTGTGAAAGTGAAGATGACTTGAAGCACTTACTGATGAAGATTAAAGACTACAGTCAGCAGTATGAATTGCATCTCAACATAAAGAAAACAAAAATCCTGACAACTGGACCAATAAGCAACATCATGATAAATGGAGAAAAGATTGAATTTCCTATTTGTAATAATGGACACCAAAGATTTAATACTACTTGGTTCTACCATCAACACCAATGGAAGCAGCAGTCAAGAAATCAGACAATGTATTGTATTGGGCAAATCTGTTGCAAAAGACCTCTTTAAGGTGCTGAGGAGCAAGATGTCTCTTTGAAGACTCAAATGTGCCTAACCAAATGATGGTGTTTTTAATTGCTTCAAATGCATGTGAAAGATGGACAATGAAAAAGGAAGACCAAAGCAGAGTTGATGCTTTTGAGTTGTGGTGTTGATAAAGAATACTGAAAGTCCCTTGGATGGCCAGAAGAACTAACAGATATATCCCGAAAGAAGTGAAGCCAGAATGCTCCTTGGAAGCAAGAATGGCCAGACTTTGTCTCACCTAAATTGGTCATGTCATCAGAAGGGACCATTCCATAGAGAAGGCTATCATGCTTGGTAAAGTGAAGGGTCAACAAAAAAGGGGAAGGCCCTCAATGAGATGGATTGACATAGTTGCTGCAACAATGGGCTCAGGTATGACAAAGACTATGAGGCTGGCACAGGACCAAGTTGTGTTTCCTTCTGTTGTACATAGGGTCGCTCTGAGTTGGAGCCTACTCAGTGGAACCTAACAACAACAAGAACATCTTGCTTTGATGTGCAGTTTTTCTAACTCATGAAACCAAATATTCATTTGACCAAAATCACTCCATCAGCTGCTTTTTTTCACCTGAAGTTTTAAATCCTTTTTTCCTTTTCAGAGAAACCAGGTTTACTAAATTTGAATCTCAAAAGATATGGCTGGTTGGAGAGCAGAGATTATCCTGTGAACTGATATCCACTATCTTAGTAAAAGTGGGAGGGCAGGTTCAATCAATCATGTTAAAATTAGCCAATGGTTGATCCTCTTCTTCTTTTTATATGCCCCATTGTACCTAGCTTTATCTGGAATCAGAATTGCCTCCTTATATGTATATGACTAATTGCTCATAATACATCTCATTTTGAAATTTTGGTGAATTTTGGTTGTTTTTAACAGATGGGAACCATCTTCAGATTCTCATACCTATATTTTGCTATTCAGAATGTTCTGGCTCTCTTTCTAAACAATGTAATAAAAATAAAAATATATCAGTGAGATGTTATTCTATAATACCCACTGGTCTGATTACTAGAGTATTTGTATGCTGGAAACCTCCCCTATCATAAAATTTTAGGATTTGAAATTCCAGCATATCATAAAATCAGGGTTAGCTATAATTTAACACTGAACTTTTAAATAAAAAGAACACTATGTTTTCTTCAATCTTGAAGTTCAATTTATAAATATTATTATTGTTAAAAGTTTATTATTATTGTTAATTAAGAATTGTAAGTTTGAAGAGGCATCAATTAAGTATTTGAGCAATTCAACAAAATGATTTCTCTTTAAACATTCAGTCTCATTTACAAACTTGGGCCTTTAAAACTCGAACTATAAATGTAATATATTCAATTTATTTTGAAGTACTTCAGGTACTTGATCAGACAAATTTATGTCCTAATAAGCAAAATTGTCTTGAGAATTTAAATAAGTCATTTAAGTCAAGTAAATTATGAACTTATAAATATAGTAAATCTAGTTCTCTTAAACATTTTAGTTTGGTTTACAAACAGTAAAAAATCTCACACCTTCAACTTGAAATCAAAAGCCAATTATGCATTTTAAATTGGAATCAAAAGGCTAATCTGTCAGAGTCTTTAAAATGCCAATTCTAAGTCATTACAAACACGTTAAATACTGAATATACACAGATTGTCCCAATGATTAAAAACCTAGTCTTGAACTTGACACAAAAGTATTAATACTTTATCATCTTTATAATTAATTCTAAACCATCCTGGATTTGGAAAGACACTCACAAAGGGAACAGTTTTATCACCTCAGATGTAGATTCTGGGGCTTTACATGTTCAGGGAGATTCTTTTGATTTCAAATATGGTCACCTGGAGCCCTTTTTAGTAGGACTCTGAGATCAAGGTGTTGGCTGTGTTGATTCCTTATGAGGCTTTGAAGGAGAATCTATTTTATACCTCACTCCTAGCTCCTTAAAGTGCCAAGCATTCCTTGGCTTGCAGTTGGAGGGTCACATGGCCATCTTTCCTCTGTTAATTTCTCAATGGCTTTACTTCTTTTTTGTAGGACATCAATCAGATTGGATTAAGACATACTCTAATCTGATATGATCTCATATTAACATTAACTGATATTTTCTTCCAAAGATCCTATATCCAAATGAGGTTAGGTTTACAAGTACCAGAGGTTAGGACTGTAACATAATTTTTTTGGAGGACACAATTCAATCCTAACTCCGTTGTTGTTCTGTGCCATTGAGTCAGCCCTGACTCATAGCAACCTCTCCTTGGGTTTCTGAGGTGGTATCACTAAGGAAGTAGATTGCCCAACCTTCCTTCCCAAGAATGGCTATGTTATGTGGATTTTGTCTCAATTAATATTTCACTAAAAAAGGCTTTTTCAAAAAATTCCATTATCATTATTATTATTATTTCTCACTCAGACTGCTATTACAGATCTGATGTTCACCTGTATTCTTTCTCATAGCTTTTCTGGTGAGATTTCACCAGTTACATGGAGGGTCTCTCATTAAAGTCTATAGCATACCACCCTGAATGCGTCTGTTTGTGTCTGATCACAGAAGTTTAAGCAGAATCAGGCCTAGTCAGTACTTGGATGGGAGACATCTTAGGAATACCAGTGCTCTAGGGTTCAAGGGAGCTCTGGTGGTGAAGTGTCTACGGCATTTGACCACTAACCTAGAAGATTGGGGGTTCAAACCCACCAGCCATTCACCAGAAGGAAGATTGGGCAATCTACTTTCATAAAGATTTATTGCCTTGGAAACCCAAAGGGGGTTGCTATGAGTCTGAATGGACTCGATGGCAGTGAGGTTTTTTTTTTTTTTTTGAGGCTTAAAGGAGCTCTGGTGGTGTAGTAGATCTACCAGCCTCTCAGCAGAAGGAAGATGGGGCAATCTCCTTTCTTTAAGATTTACCACCTTTGAAACCTAATGGGAGTTGCTATGAGTGGGAATCCACTTGAAGGCAGTGGGTTTTGGTCTCATTAAGGTGTAAAAGGCATAAATGTAAAGGGTGAAGAATGTTCCATGGAAACAACCTGGTCTCTGCTTCATAGGAGCAAAGTGGCCTGAAAACTCCACAAAATCAAAATCACTGCCATTACTCCCTCTTATAAATGAAGTGATTGACAATGATGACATCCACTTCTTCCATTCTCTAGTAGAAACTTTACTAACCACCAGGACACTCAGGACTGAAATTGATAGTTTTTTCAGAACAGTTCATGCTTTTTCCTATGCTTTTTGTTTTAACATCTGTAAATTATCTTTCATAAATGGAATGGCCCAATTCCTGTGGCATTATGCTCTGAAAGCATAATAAAAACTTGTGACACATTCAATCTCAGAACAAGCTTGTAAGATAGGTAGTAGTATTATTCCCATTTTATGAAGTAGGTTGGCTGTAAAGTTTAGAAAAGCAAATTGCCAGGTCTTTCTCTCATGGAGCTGCGGGGTGGGTTTGAAATGCCTACCTTTCAGTTAGCAGCCTAATACTTAACTGTTTGTACCATCAGGCTGCGAGTATTCTTAGCTAGTAAGTGCCAGGCAGTATCAGCTTTTTAAATCAGGTTTCTAAAGCCCAGGTTTGTAAAATGCTTTTCCACACTACCTCTCTTAGAAACAATTTATCAAGCTTATTATTTTCTATGTCAAGGAACACATGGCAAGTTAGTGCTTGCCAAATATTCATTTCCCCTCCTTCTTTGCAGTTGAGTTGGGTCATGTGAGTAATTGTGGTCTACAAAGTATAGATAGAAATGAGCTGTATCACTTCCAATCCATGGTAGTTAAGATCAGGGTTGAGTTCCCTGAGCTTTCTCTCTCATCCATAAGGCTATTAGGGAAGAACTTTGAGATTGTGGAGTTGCAAGATGAAAGCAATGTGGATCCCTGAGCCACTGTTAGACAGGGGCGGATTACCCAATAAACAAGATAAGCATGGGCTTACTTGCACTTGCTTGCTAATCTGTAGTGAACAGTTTCATTTGTGATTAGTAACTAAGCACAAGTAAGCCCATGCTTATCTTGCTTACTGGGTACTCCATCCCTATCAGGGATTACACATTTGAAGAGAGGCTTTGATTCTGTGGGAAGGTGCTGTGGGATTGGGAGAAAAATGTGAGCCATACCTAGAAGCAGAATCTTTGCTATGGTGAAAAAATGTGATATTGTTCACTCGAGACAGTAAATCAGCACAAGTAAGCCCACATTTACCTTGCTTATTGAGTAATGTAACGCTGGTGTTAGAGAAAACAGAAATCACCAGACCCATATCAAACTTTGATTTGAGTGAAACATAAGCGTCCGTTGTGTTAAATCACTGAGATTTTTATAGTTAATTTGTTTCCAAAGCCTCTCCTAATCTCTTCAGACTCAAGAATGTCATATGATTAATGCAATAGAATCTTAACCCATGGGACAGGATTTTTCTCAGGGCGTGCTGGTGTCTCCTTAGTGATTTATGAAGGCAAGATCTAAGTACAGTGGCCGTTGAGATGCATTCTGACCTTGTCAGACTGACCAACTCGTGAGCTTTGCGTACTTGCAGCTGTGATTCTCTAGTCACTCCATTAAGAACTACCACAAACCCATTTGAGATAACTGATTGAAACAGCCCCAAATGAAGTAAGAATGCCTTTTTTAACAGAACACCCCTTTATAAACAAACATGGAAAGTATCATAAGGTGAAAAAAAATGTTCAAACAGTTATAAGAAGAGTATTACAATACATGGTATGGACAGAGCTTGAGGCCAAGCAAGACAATTTTAAGGTCTGAAATTGAAATTTCTCACTAATAAATTCTTTACCCCATGACAAAGGGGAGCATTGAATGAGAGAGCTCACTAACCCCTGGGAGCTTGTTCAGACACTGATAGCAAACTCAATCTTCCTGGGCCAGGCAGAGGTCATGCCCAAAATGGAATATTTTTTAAAAATCTCTCTGCCTATGGTTTCTGGTTACTCCCCTGACTGCTTGAATACTCTCTCTGCATTGTAAGAGAGGAACCTGAAGTTGGGTAGAAAAACAGGAAGCCTGCCTCTCTCATGTTGGCAACTTGAACTAAAAAAAAAAACAAAAAACAACTAATGTCAGAAAGGAAAAATTGTGGTGCACACAGTATCCTTATAACAGGTCTATTAAAACAAAACAAAACCACCACCAATAAAACAACCAATTGCTGTGAGATTGACTCTGACTCATGGTAGCCCTGTATGTCACAGTAGAATTGTGCTCTGTAGGGTTTTCAATGGCTGGACTTTTGGAAACAGATTGCCAGGCCTTTTTTCCAGTGTCCCTTTAGGTGGACTCAAACCTTCACTCTTTCAGTTAGCAACTGAATGCCTTAAGTTTTTGAGCCACCCACATACTCTAACAGGTTTACTCAAGAAAATCTCCGCCATATTGATCTGTGCCTCAAAATTGCCTGAAGAACTTTTTCCTCCCACAAAACAAAAAGCATCGAGATGGTTAACAAATCACTCCAGATTACCCCAAGTAATATGCCTTGCCTCTGAATTGAACAATCCTGGCCAATATACATTTTAAATTGTTATTATATGTTATTATTTAGCCCTCATACACCTTGAGTAGAAGGAAATGAAGAACTAGGAATCCTGGTTGGATCTGCTACTTATTTACTTGGATGACATTTACTCCATAAACAGAGTTTGGGAAAGTGGCTTTGCTTTACCTGTTGTCTACCCCTTAGGTTCCCTGGCTATTCACATACCCTCCAGCAAGGTTTGTTGAGCAGAAGTGTTGAGTACGTAAGATATTGATTGCCAGGGGGATATTACAAATCACCATCCTGTCCCAGCAAGGACTCACAGGGATAACATAATGATCTGTAATTGTTGGCTGGGAATAGTGAAGGGAAGGGAAATAATTTGAACAGGACTTCAGTTCCTGCTTCAGGGAGTATGAGGCTGCGGTGCCTATTTCTCCACTGTGTGTTTTGTGCTAAATGGGGAAAATCTGAGAAATGGAAGCAGTTGCTTCTATAGGAAAATACTAGGTCCCTGAGCTTAGGAAATATCTGCCAAAATAGAAATTCTCACCCTTCAGTGCATCAATAATCATTTAATGAGTAACATCTGTTAAGTTCAATTATTTGTTGAGGTCTCACTATGTTCAAAGCAGTGCTAGGGGCAGGAGAGATGTAATATTGAAGCAAATAAAGCCTGACTTCCATGAGCTCATAAGGAAGAAGGAAAAATTGACATTGCATATTGCAATGAGTATCCTAATTCAATTTCATCTCATTAAACAAATATTTATTCCATTCCTACAATGAGCACAAAAAGACAATGAAGTGAGAATATTCTGGAAATGTATTTGGGTGGACTTCATAGAGGAGGTAGGATTTTAGCAGGACCTGAAGGAGTGAACTGGTAGCATAGTGGCTAAGACACTTGCCTGCTAACCAGACGGCTGGCGGTTCAAACCCACCAGCCACTCCTCGGAAGGAAGGTTGGGCAATCCTACTTCCGTAGTGATACTGCCTCGGAAACCCAAGGAGGGGTCGCTATGAGTCGGGTTTGACTCGACGGCACATAACAACAACAACAATGAAGGAGTGAACTGTGGATGATCCAGAAGGGCAAAGGGACATTCCAAGGTGGAAAGGATGGGCAAAGGCAGCTAAGCTGAAAAGCACAGAACATTGAAGGAGTGATGAGTAGGTGAGAGTTGTTGAAACCTAGGATTTGTGTGGTCAGGAGGGGTGTGTAGTCAGGAGGGGCATGAAGAATGTGACTGGAAATGGGACATTTTCTGGAGGAGATGATAGAGAATACACAGATGGATCTCTGTTTTGGAACAGTGGCCCAGGAGCCTGTATATAAACCTGAAGCTTATATAATTTTGAGGCCTTCTTTAAGAAAAATAATATAAAATTAGGTGTATAAGTAAAAAAAATACAGAATAAGAAACTAAAACTTCATCAAATTCCTGGAGCCCTAGAGATTCATGTTTCTTGCACCTGAGCTCTTTCTAAGAAATTTATTAGAAATGAATGCATAGAAATGTTCGTGATTGCAACTTGGCCTCTCCCACTCCACACTAGAACACTCTACAATTTCCATTATTCCCACTATTCCCAGGAGTCTGTGCTATTGAGCAGCCTGGGAGTTAAAAGTCCTTTAGCATCACAGTGAGTCTACCTTTGCAGAAGTCTTCTAATTTTGCTGATTCCCTATTAGTGAAGAGTTTGTGCACATACCCAGACTGTGGCCAGATGAATGGGGTGCTTTGATTGGTCCATGCTAGGTCAAGTGCTTACTTGTGCATCTGGAAGGGATGCTCAAATAATTTCTTTTAGAAGAATGAGCACAAGGTTGATGTCTATAAGGCAAAGGTTAGAGATGTCCCAAATGTTCAGATTTTCCAAGCTGCTGTACCACTCCATCACCTCTAACATCAAATACTCCTCCTCTTAGGACTCTCCTTCCTGCCTTGTTGCTGTTATTAGGTGCCAGTGAGTTGGCTCCAACTCATAATGACCCCATGTACAACAGAATGAAACATTGTCTGGTCCTGCACCATCCTCACAATTGTTGCTATGCTTGAGCCTATCATTGCAGCCCTGTGTCAATATATCTTGTTGAGTGTCTTCCCATTTTTTACTTCTACTTTATCAAGCATGATATCCTTCTCCAGAGATAACCTTCTGACAGCATGACCAAAGTAGGTGAGACTAAGTCTGGCCATTATTGCGTCTAAGGAGTATTCCAGCTGCACTTATTTCAGGATAGATTGTTCCTTCTGGTGCTCCACGGTATTTTCAGTCTTCTTTGCTGTGTTATACTGGGTTCTCTAGAGAAACAAAACCAGTAAAGCTTAGAGAGAGAGAGAGAGAAACAGAGAGAGAGAGAGATTTATCTTAGGAAAATGGCTCACACACTTATAGAAGCTGGAAAGTCCAAAGTTCTTGGATCAAATGTCAAGCTGGAGGATTTGCCCAACTCTTGCAGCTTCAGGGGCTGAGGAGCTCAAGGTTGGCAGGCAGCGTACTGGCTGTTGACTCCAATGAATGACAAATCCAAGATCTCCAGGCCGAATGGTGGGTTGTTTGCTCACAGACAGTTGTAGGTAGCACATCTCAATCCACAGAGGAGTGTCTCTTTTCCCAGGATGTCCATATATATACTGGAAGCAGGCCACATCCCTAGGGAAACTCCCTTTCAAGAGATTGGCTGCTCAAAACATAATCATCTTATTCCATCATGGGAATAACCACATCACAACAGCTTAAACCACACAGAATTGTGGTCCAGCCAAGTTGACACACAGCTCCAACTATCACATTTGCCAACATCATAATTCAGAGACATCAGTTCTTCTTCAGTCTTTCTTACTCACTGTCCAGTTTTCACACGCATATGAGATGATTGAAAATACCATGCTAGAGTTAGGTGCACCTTAGTCTCATCTTTGCTCTTTAACACTTTAAATAGGTCCTTTGCAGCAGATTTGCCCAGTGCAATATCATGTTTGACTCCTTGAGTGCTGATTCTATAGATGTTGTATGTGGATCCAAGTAGAATGAAATCCCTGACTTCAGTCTTTTCTCCCTTTATTATGATGCTGCTTATCAGTCCAATTGTAAGGATTTATGTTTTCATTAGGTTGAGGGCTAATCCAAACTGAAGACTGTAGTTTTTGATCTTCATCAGTAAGTGCTTCAAGTCAACTTCACTTTTAAGAAGCAAGGTTGTGTCGCGTACATATTGTAGGTTGTTAAAAAATCTTCCTCCGAACCTGATGTTGCATTCTTCTCCACATAGTCCACTTCTTGGATTAATTGTTCAGCATACATACTGAAAAATTATGGTGATAGGATACAACCCTGATGCACACCCTTTCTGATTTTAAAACACACAGTATTACCTTCTTTTGTTCGAATGACATTTTCTTGGTCTATGTACAGGTTACTTATGAGCACAAGTAAGCATTCTGGAATTCCCATTCTTCACAAAGTTATTCATAATTTGTTATGATCCACACAGTTGAATGCCTTTGCATAGTCAATGAAACACAGATAAACATTCTTCTGGTATTCTTTGCTTTCAGCCAAGATCCATTTGACAACAGCAATGATATACTTCATTCCACATCCTCTTCTGAATCCAGCTTGTGTTTCTGGATGTTCCCTGTCAATATATTGCTACAACCGTCTTTGAATTATCTTTAGCAACATTTTACTTATGTGTGATACTAATGATATTGCTCGATAATTTCCATGTTCTGTTGAACCACCTTTCTTTGGAATGGACACAAATATTGACCTCTTTCAGTTGATTGGTCAGGCAGCTGTCTTCCAAATTTCTTGGCATAAATGAATAAGTGTCTCCAGCGCTGCATCTGTTTCTACCTCAATGGGTAGTCCATCAACTCCTGGAGACTCATTTTTTTCACCCATACCTTCAGCGCAGCTTGTAGTTCTTCCTTCTATACCATCAGTTCTTGGTCATATGCTATCTCCTGAAATGGTTGAATGTTGACCAATTCTTTATGGTACAATGACTGTGTGCATTCCTTCCATCTTCCTTTGATGCTTCCTACATCCTTCAATGTTTTGCACACAGAATCCTTTAATATTACATCTTGATGCTTGAATTTTTCTTCAGTTTTTTTCAGCTTGAGAAGTGGTGAACATGTTCATTCCTTTTGGCTTTCTAACTCCAGTTCTCTGTACACTTCATTATATTATTTTACTTTGTCTTCTCGAGTTGCCCTTTGAAGTCTTCTGTTCAGCTCTTTTCCTACATCATTTCTTCCATTTGCTAGTCTTTGTTCAATAGCAAGTTCAGCGTGTCTCTGACTTCTATTTTGTATTTTTAATAACCCTTTGCTTTTTTCATGTATGATGTTCTTCCTGATCACTGGTATTCAATGAATCAAATCAATTGAAATGATCTATAAATTCATATGGGATATATCCAATGTCATATTTTGGCTCTCATGGATTTAACTTTCTTCAGCTTCAATTTGAACTTGCATATGAATAATTGATGGTCTGTTCCACAGTCAGCCCCTGGCCCTGTTCTGACTGATTGCCACTATAGCCTCTTTCCACAGATGTAGTTGATTTGATTCATGCATATTCCATTTGGTGAGATCCATGTGTGTAGTTGCAATTTATATTGTAGAAAAAAGATATTTGCAATGAAAAGTTGTTGGTCTTACAAAATTCTATCACACAATATCTAGTGCCTTTTCTATCACCAAGGCCATATTTTCCAACTACTGATGCCACTTCTTTTTTTTCCCAACTTTTACATTCCGATCATTAGTAATTATCAACACATCTTGATTTCATGTTAGGTCAACTTCACACTGCAGAAGTTGGTAAAAATCTTCTATTTTCTGAATTTTGACTTTAGTGGATTGTGTGTAAATTTGAGTAATAGTAGTATTGACTGGTCTCCCTAGGCATATAGATATTATCCTATCACTGACAGCATTGTACTTTAGGATAGATCTTGAAATGTCATTTTTGATGATGAATGTGATACCATTCCTCTTCAATTTGTCATTCTCAGCACAGTAGACCATATGATTGTCTGATTCAAAATAGCCAATAATAGTACATTTCAGCTCACTAATGCCTCGGATATCAATCTTTATGCATTCCATTTCATTTTTGATGACTTCCAATTTTCCTAGCTTCATACTTAGTACATTCCATATTCCAATTATTAATGAATTTTTGCCACTGTTTCTTCCCATTTTGAGTCATGACCTATCAACAAATGAAAGCCCTGAAAGCTTTATTCCATCTAAGTCATTAAGATTGACTTTATTTTGAGGAGGCAGCTCTTTCCCAGTCATATTTTGAGAGCTTTCTAACCCAAGAGGCTCATTTTCTATCTTCTGATACTATATTAGACAATGTTTTACTATTATTCATAAAGTTTTCCAGCAATATATCAGTCAGTGTTTCACTGCTAATATAAGGTTTTCTGTAGCCAAATTTTTCAGAAGTAGATGGCTCCATCTTTCTTCCCAGTCTATCTTAGTCTGGAAGCTTCCCTGAAACCTGTCTACTATGGGTGAACCTGCTGGTATTTGAAATACAGGTGGCATAGCTTCTAGCTTCACAGCAACACACAAGCCACAACAATATTACAAAGTGACAGATGAGTGGTGGCCCTCCCATCTTAGAATTCTGTATTTCACTATAACATCTCACAAAAGTCATGAACCACCAAGGAAATGGCTTGCATAATTGTGGAGGCTAGTAAGTTCCAAATTTGTGGGTCAGGCGTCAGTCTGGAGGATTCTCCTCACTCACTTGGTTTCAGGGGCTGACGAACACAAATCAGCAAGTCAGATGATGGGCTTCTATCACACAAGGCTGCAGAAGCTGATGAATTAGATCAGATAATAGACTAGCTCAAGTCCCAAGAACCAGAGGTCAGATGATGATGAAACAGATACAGGATTCAGAGCAAGAGAGAGAATTTTGCAAGAGAATTTTTATATATTGGATACATACCATATTCTCAAGGAAACGAAATATGATGACTTGAGTCAAAACTTCTAGTAGGGTCCTGACTCAAGATACATCTCACCCTAATCTTGCCTCATTATTGTAATGGAAAACTCACTCAAGAATGGGACCATAGGCACAGATATACAGGCTAGGATTTATAATACATCACAAAATGAAGAATTATGGCTAAAAGGGCTATATTAAGTAAATAACTGCATAGCAAGGTGATATTTGTATGTTTGTAATTAGCACCATCTCCTTGCCACCCATTACCCATCTGTCAGTTTGTCATACAATGGTGGCTTACCTGTTGCTATGATGCTTGAAGATATGCCACTGGTACTTTGAATGCCAACAAGGTAACCCATGGTGAACAGGTTTCATCAGAGCTTTCAGACTAAAACAGCCTTGGAAGAAAGGCCTGGTTATATACTTCCAAAAATTAGCCATTGAAATCCCTATGAATCGTAGAAGAATATTATCTGATATAGTGCTGGAATATGAGCTCCCTATATTGGAAAGCATTAAAATACACTGTGGCTGCAACAGTGGACTAGCAATACTACTGATCATAAAAATGACAAAATACTGATTAGCCTTTTGTTCTTTTGTATAGTCAGAGTCAACTTGTTGGCAGCTAAAAAACAACCTTCATTCTGAAACACATGATTGGAGTAGGGAAGGAACAGTTCCACAGAAGAATGGAAGTGAATGAAAGTTTGTGTTACCAAAATAGTATTTAAGACAAGTATGGCAAGGGTGTAAAGAAAAGATTAGAAAAGGGAGAGTCTTTAGGTGTTGTTGCCAAGTCAGTTCCAACTCACAGCCACCCTGTGTACAACAGAATGAAGCTTTGCCCAGTCCTGTGCCATCCTCACAATCATTGCTATGTTTGAGCCCATCCTTGCAGCCACTGTGCCAATCCATCTCTTTCAGGGTCTTCCTTTTTGTTGCTGACCCTCTCCTTTACCAGGCATGATATCCTTCTCCAGGGATTGGTAGGAGGCCCAATTTAGGGCTGCCCCATAGGGTTTCCAAGGCTGTAAATCTTTATGGAAGCAGACTGCCACATACTTCTGGGAAGTAGCTGGTGGGCTTGAACCATTGACTTTTCAGTTAGGAGCCAAGCGCTTTAACAAGTGTGTTACCAGTGCTCCTTCCAAGGATGCTAACTATGACTTATTTCAAACCCCATAAACATATGCACACTCACCTATTCTCAGGGTAGAGTTTCTTGCCTTTTTTTCTTTCTTTCAATAGGATCACTCTTCATATTGTCCCTGCACACTGAGGTGTCAGAAAGCTGGTGCCTTGATTACTCCAAATGATCTCCTAGGACAATTTTAGTCTCTGTCTTTGCAATTGTAACATCATTATTTCTGGAATACCAGTCTCTGGCCTCCTTATAACTAATAGTCAGGTCAGCTTCCATATTTAATGGCTCCCACTCAGGCCATAAAAACTTAGATATACTTAAACTAGTCTTTCACCAAAAGTTAGCAGTAAACAACTGCCCTATAAAGCCTTCCAAGGGGCAGGAGAACACTTGCACAGTTGCTATAATTATTACTTTCTTCTTCATGATGACCCTTGAGGAATATAGTTAAAAAGCAGAGATACCACCTTTCTATTTTTCTCCATCTGTTTATTTTGCATAGTAAATTGCCTGCTGTGCTTGACACAGGAATAAAATGCTACTGTACCTTTTATTTGTAACTCTTGAAAGTGCAGCAAAGAATATACCCTTTAATTCCAAGATAATCAAGAATTTACTTTCCACAAACTACATTTCATCTCTTTCATGTGGCTGTTTGTGTTTGGAATAGTTTCAAGTTGTTTGAGAATGTGCTTGCATCAACAAAATCAGCAATTTCTTTCTGTACACAGTGTAAAAACAGAGAAATGGAAATTCCAACAAGGTTAATGGGAAACCTTCCTGTGGTAGACTTGTCCTCCTGGCCTGTGACACTATTACTCAAAGCATGCTTAAATAGACGGCACATTCATAACAATAGATGCTGTGATCCAAATAAGCCAAGTGGCTAGGATTCTAGTGTTATTCTGTGTACCTCAAAACCTTCCCAGCTGAGGGAAATGGAACTTTTTAATTACTTGGGGCCTATTTTGGCCATACCAGTTAAGCAATAGTGTCTCTGAATGGTATTGAGAAGGTCAAGCTTCTTCCCCAGGGCAATTTAGGAAATGAGATAAATGATTGTGCTCTCAGTAGTTATGCACTCAGAGATTCTAATTAATTTACACATCTGCAACTGCCAGTTCAGTTTTGTTCAATAAATATTTATTTCTTTTACTCTCTGTACCAGGTACCATGTTATGAATTGAATTCCAAATCTGAATAAAATATGGTCGTATTTCTCTTCCAGTGCAGATTCTGTTGGAGGAGTCAGAATTGTTAATTATTTTAATGTGAGGAGCTCTGGTGGTGCAGTGGTTAGGGCATTCAGCTGCTGACCAAAACATCAACAGTTTGAACTCACCAGCCACTCCATGGGAGAAAATTGAGGCAGTCTAACTTTGTAAAGATTTACAGCCTTGAAACCCTCTGGGGCATTTCTGCTCTGCCCTGTAGGGTCACTATGAATTGGAATTGACTTGACGGCTTGTTGTTGTTGTTGTTATGTGCCCTCGAGTCAGACCGACTCATAGCGACCCCTTCTTGGGTTTCCACGGCAGTATCACTACAGAAGTAGATTGCCCAACCTTTCTTCTGAGGAGTGGCTGGTGGGTTTGAACTGCAGGCCTTCTAGTTAGCAGTCAGGTGACTTAGGCACTATGTTACCAGAGCTCCCGACTTGATGGCAGTAGGGTTTTTTGTTTTTTTTTTCTTTTTTGGTTTATTTTAATGCAGTGTAGTAAATTCAGTGATAGAAATGTGTATTACACACAAAATAAGGAGTACCTGACTCAGTCTACAGGAAGGAGATCATGAAGAACTTCCTGGAGGAGAGGCTAGCGGAACTGGGTCTTTAAAAAGAAGAAAGACTTAGATGAATAGTGACAGCAAAGGATATTAGATCCCAAATAGCATGGAGGTGTGGTTAACAACAAGCAGATTGAATTTCTAGCAATTAAAGAGCAAGATAAAGAGTAGAAGAGATGAGGGTAGAGAATTAGGCATGAAAAGATCATGGAGGTGCTTGTATACCATTTGAAAGATGTAGAACCTGATCCTATAAGCAATGACAGGGAGGACCAGGATACTAAAAATCATGAAGTAAGTGACTATTATGGTTTAGTGTGAATTTGGCAGCCTGGGTAGAATGAAATTGAGAAAGACAAGCTTGGGTGTAGAAGACATGAGATTCTGCAATACTAACTGATGAGAATGTGGGGAAAGACAATAGAGAAGGCAGAGGGAAGAGGTGGACAGAGGAAATGTTTTAGAGTTGAAACTCAGGGTAGGGGTCAGCAAGGGGATGCAGATATAGGACTCTCTATATGTAGGCTATGGTTAAGGTCAGAAGCATGATTAGTATGCCCAAATGAAGTGTGTGGATTAAGAAGAAAAATAAGCTAAACTCAGTCTTCTAGGGGATGCAGACTCTAGACAGGGGAAGAGAAGACTAATGAAGGTGACTGGGCAGAGAGGAAAGATGCTGTGATGTTTAGTCTAATGTGCCAACTTGGCTAGGCACGTTCCCTGTTATTTAATCAAATACTAATCTAGGTGTTGCTTTGAAGGTATTTTGTGAATGTGCTTAGTATCCATAGTCAGTTGACTTTAAATAAACTACCCTTGATATTGTGTGTGTGTGGTGGTGGTGGGGGGGGGTCACACAATCAATCAGTTGAAGGCCTTAAAGGCAAAAACTCAGGTTTTCCAAAGAAGATGAAATTTTGCTTCAGGGCTACAACATATACTCCTGCTTCAATTTCCAGCCTGCTGGCCTACCTTATGAGTCTCCGACTTGCCATCACTCACAATCACATGAGCCAGTTTCTTAAAATCTGTCGGTTTGTTTATCTGTCTATCTATCTACCTACCTACCTACCTATCTATCCATCCATCCATTCCACCACCCATCCACCCATTTTATATACAAACATATGTAGCATATTCTGTTGGTTCTGTTTCTCTGGAAATACCTGACTGACACAGATGATAATCAGCAAAGTATGCTATGACAGAAGCCAAATGAGCAGACCATTTCAATTGTGTTGAATCTTCAGGCTGGCACTAGATAAAGCCAGAATGAATTAATTGAGTCAACAAATAATTATTGAGTACCAACTATGTATCACATACATGCTATATGTTGTTGTTGTTAGGTGCCATCAATCTGTTTCCACTCATAGCGATTCTATGCACAATGGAAGGAAACACTGTCCAGTCTTGTACCATTCTCACAATCATTGGTATGTTTGAGCCCATTGTTGCAACCACTGTGTCAGTCCATCTAGTTAAGGGTCTTCCCCTTTTTCACTGACCCTCCACTTTACCAAGCATGTTATCCTTCTCTAGGAACTGATGCTAGATAGTGTACAGTATTTTTTTATGTATTACTTTCCAAAGGTCAATTTGAAAATGACCACCGAAATGTAAGCTACAAAATAGGTTTGCTGAATTTCAATCTGACGAGAATTTCTCTGACCTTTTGTTTTGGTACCATCATTGTTTTTAGTTTATTTCTGCTTCTAACTTTAATTTTTTTTTTATTTTTTTTATACAATACAAAAAGGCAGAGACTTCCATCAGAGAATGGTATTCTGTAAGGTAATGGCAGAGGTGTTGTTGATTGCTGGTGAAATAAATGCAATTGAATGAGAAACATTTCTCCAAAGCATCAAGCCAGACTGTATAGCTAGAGAATGAGTATTCCTTACTGTTTAACTGAAATGATTGCTTCGTTATTCAATTGGAAAAGATTACCTCTCTCTGTGCTTCTAGTTCCAGAATGGTAAGAATGTATCATAATCTTTTCAATGCTACCATGTGCAAACATATATTCATCACATATGTAGTGCATAATATGGGAGACTAAAACTCAATTACTTAGGTAAAAGTTCATGTGGGGCTAGTGAAATTTGCTTCATTTAATCAGCAATTCATAAGGCAGAAAAGTTCTCCTGGGCTGCATAGAGGTCGCCATTGCTGTTAGTTGCCATCAAGTCAGCTTTGACTCATGGCAACCTTTTATATAACAGAACAAAATATGGCCAGTCCTCCACCATCTTCATGATATATTTGTATGTCTCAGTTCAATGGCATGTGCCTTCCAACCTAGTGGCCTCATCTTCCAGCACTATATCGGACAAGATTTTGATCCATAAGGTTTTCATTGATTAATTTTTGGAAGTAGATAACCAAGCCTTTCTTTGTAGTCTGCCTTAGTCTGGAAGCTTTGCTGAAACTTTTCTACCATGGTGACCCTGCTGGTATTTGAAATACCAGTGGTACAGCTTCCAGTATTACAACATGCAAGCCACCACAGTAGCACAACTGACGGATGGTGGAGAGGTAGTTAGAGATCTTTATTATTTAAATACTTTCCTTTGTATTTTTCCCTTGGCTTGCTCAAACCATGCTCCCGAGTAAAAGAATCAATAGAGCTGCTGACCAATGGGAGTGGTCCATTCTTTAGTCAACAAAGTTTTGCTGAACAACTTGTTAGGCCCCACAGTGGGAGTAGGGGTAATAAAGATGGGCAAGCTCTACTTAAACACATTTGAATTTTTCCTGTTCTTATAGGACAATTTACAAATGGGAAATTGTGAACTCTTCAGTTCTTTCCTCTTACCACATGACCCTTTTAGATTGCAGTGATCCCCCATGTACTCCAATTTTCAGATAAAAGAGAGAAGGCAAGATGGCTAATGTGTACACCAAACATCCTTTGTAGGCATGGCACCCTTGTTTCTGCGATTGATGTTTAGCTCCCATCATACTTCTATTTCTTGCACAGCTCCTGACTGTATTGTCTGTGTTTGTTGGGGTATCCTAGATAGTTATGGATGAGAATTCTCTGCTCCTGTTTTGCCCCACAGGACATGCACTGAAAAAAGTGAGTGGGAAGATTCATATTACCATGTAAACATTAACATCAGTAATCTTACTTCAAATCCTTGCCTAATCACTGCATTTGAGCACTTGTGATTTTTTGATGACCAATATCTTACTAATCAGTGAAAGACATGTTTAATATAACATTCCAAGCAATACGTCCTATTCTCCTTCTAGCAACGTGTTTATGTATATGGATTTGTTTTTATGGTTAATATCTCATAATTATATTCTCTTCATGCTTTCAAAATATCATTTGGCTTAAAGAACTGATGTTTTCTCTGATAACTTCCACATGGCATCTGCTCAAACTACCCTTCAAACTACTGCATTAATTTGCTAAATGTTTATCTCTTCACACTTTCTTTGTGGAAGCCTATCTTGTACTAATTTCCCTTCACCTAAATCAACAAAACCTCAGCTTGTTCCATCTGGGATTATCATTGTTACCCACTTGGCAATATGGTATTGTGGTGATGAGCATAAGCCTTAGAGTCTATCAGGCCTGGATCTCAGCTCCATTTCTAGAACTTGCTTTCCATGTGATTTTGAACAAATTATTTCAACTCTGTGTATTAGGCTTTCCCATCTATAAAATGGGTAAACTGATGCTAACCATCTTACAGGTGGTCGATTAGCATGGTGCCTGGTGCAAAATAAATTTTCTCTCTCTTTTTTTTAAAAAAAATTTATTGTGCTTTGGGTGTAAATTTACAAAGCAAATTTGTTTTAGAGTCAGCAGTTCATGCACACTTGATTTCACTCCCCGATTACCATCCCCGACCATAGCAAACTCTCCTTCCGTCCCATCAGGTCCTGTGACTATCCTCTCTCTGTGCCCTTCTTAACTATGCATTTCTGTCTGTCCAGCTATACATACTCTATGTGAGTGCTGCCCCTCTGATGTCTCATGACTGATTGCTATAAGGAGTGCCTCTCCCTAGAGTAGGTGAGTGCATTGCCCTGGGGTAGGTGTTTTGCATGTAGGTCTTTCTATTGTTGGGCTGAAAACCAATCCATAGGAATGAGTCCATTTGTAGGCCCAAAGTATAACTGGGGGCCGTAGTCTTGGGAGCTCCACCAGACTATATCCGACCAGTAATTCTAGTCATTTTTGTTTTTTAATTTTGTTTCACATTTTTCCTCCCACTCTATCCAGGATCTCCAATTTTGATCCCTTTCTGAGTGGTTGGCATTGGTAGCTGGGCACCATCTAGTTCTGGTCTTGGAGTCATGAAGGCTGAAGTCCTTGTGGTCTATCTTATCCTTGGACTAATTGTTTCTAGATGTCTTTGATTTTCTTCATTCTTCTTTGTTTTAGATGAGAGGAGACCAATAGCTGCATCTCAGATGGCCAATCAAAAGCTTTTAAGACCCAGTCACTACTCACCAAAGTAGGCTGTAGAACAAGATTTTTATGTACTATGTTGTGCCAATTGAGCATGATGTACCCAGAGGCTATGGTCCCCAGTAAGCAGGCCTGGTGATTCTCTCTCTCAATGTGTTTTATTGTTTCTGAGAAGTTACTCCAACTCTGCCTTCTATTGCTTCTGTAATGTATGTGGCTGATTTTACAGCACAAGTGCATATGTAAGATTATCTTCAGCCAAATCTATCCTTGGTCTAGAATATATTCCTGTTCACCTACCCTTACCTGATCTTCTCACCTGTCTATGCATTTATCCATAGCCTGGTTTTTGTTGTTAGTGGTAATGAAGTATTGATGTACTAGTATTTGCCTCTGTTGTCTGTATTTATGTGCACGTTGCAGTGTCTCTCCTTTCCCCAATGTCATCATGCTCATCACAGACTCTTTCCATATAGCCCCTCCTCTCACCCAAATGAACATGTGACCCCCAACTAGTCTGAAATTTTCCCTCTTGTCCCTTCCCATCCTTGGTAACCAGCAAAGTGAATTTCCTTCCCTAAGTAAACCTTTTCTTGACTTTTTTATAATAATGAACTCATAAAATATTTGTCCTTTTGTGATTGACTTATTTCACTCAGCATAATGTCCTCCAAATTCATCCAGGTTATGAGATGATTGATGTGTTCTTTATTGTTCTTTAATGTTGCTAAGTATTCTATTGTGTGAATGTATCATAGTTTGGTTATCTGTTCATCTGTTGCTATCCATATGGTTATCCATTCACTATATTGCTATAGTTAATTGTGCTGCAATGAACATGGGTGTGCATATGTCTGTTTATGTCCTGTCTTACCTCTTTAGGATATATTCCTAGTAATGGAATTACTGGATCAAATGTTATTTCTATTTTCAGTTTTTTAAGGAAACACCCTACCATTTTCCACAATAGTTGTACCATTTTGTAGTCCCATCAGCAGTGTATGAGAGTTCCAATCTCTCTGAAACCTTGCCAGCATTTGCTATTTTCTGTCTTGTTGAATGTCGCTGTTATTGCTGGGACAAGATGATATCTCATTGTTGTTTTGATTTGCATCTCTCTAATGTTCAAACCCACCAGCCACTCCTCGGAAGGAAGATGGGACAATCTACTTTCATAGTGATACTGTCTTGGAAAACCAAAGAGGGGTTGCTATGAGTCGGGTCCGACTGGATGGTACATAACAACAACAACAACAACAACAATGGCTAATGATAGTGTGTGTTATTTGGCCGCCAGTATATCATCTCTAGTGAAGTGTCTGTTCATGTCTTTTGCCCATTTTTAAATTGGACTGTTTGTTTTTTTGGCTTTGAGGTATTGAAGTTTTCTCTAAATTTTGGAGATAAGTCCTTTGTCAGATATATCATAGCCAAATTTTTTTTTTTTTTTCCAATCTGTAAGTTCTCTTTTTATCTTTTTGGAGAAGTCTTTCAATGCACATAAGAATTTAATTTTTAAAAGGTCCCAGTCATCTAGCTCCTCTTCTACTGCCTGTGCATTGTAGTTATGCTTGATTGTTCATTTATGCCATAGATCAGCGCCCCTAGATTTGCCCCTATTTTATCTTTGATGAGCTTTATAGTTTTGGGCTTTATATTTAAGTCTTTGATCCAACTTGAGTTTGTTTTTGTATATGAGGTGAAGTATGGGTCTTGTTTCATTTTTCTGCAAGTGGATATCCGATTTTGCCAGCATCATTTGTTAAAGAGGCTATCTCTCTTCCATTTAATTGGTTTTGGGCCTTTGTCAAAGTCAGCTGTCCATAGATGGATGGGTCTATTTCTGAGTTTTCGATTGTTGTTCCATTGGTCTATCTGTCTATCATTGTACCAATACCATGCTGTTTTAACTATTGTGGCTATATAGTAGGTTTTGAGATCTGGGAATGTGAGACCTCCTACTTTGTTTTTCTTCTTCAGCAGTGTTTTGCTTTTCCAAGGTCTCTTTCCTTTTCATATGAAATTAATAATTGTTTTTTCCATATCCTTAAAAAATGTTAATGGAATCTGGATCAGGATTGCATTGAATATGTAGATTGCTTTGGGTAATATTGATATTTTCACAATATTCATTCTTCTCATACATGAACAGGGAATGTGCTTCCATTTATGTAGTTTCCTTGTAGTTTTTTTAAGTAGTGTTTTGCAGGTTTCTTTGTATAGGTCTTTTGTGTCTCTGGTAATATTTATTCCTAAGTATTTTATCATTTTGGTAGTTATTATAAATGGTATTGTTTCCCTTATTTCCTTTTCAGAGGTCTTTTTATTCATGTAGAGGAATCCAACTGTTTTTTTGTATGTTGACCTTGTATCCTGCTACTTTGCTGAATGTTTCTATTAGTTCTAGTAATTTTTTTGCTGAGTCTCTTGAGTTTCTAAGTAAAGATCATGTCATTTACAAATAGAGATAGTTTTACTTTCTCTTTGCCAATTTATATGCTTTTTATTTCTCTTTCTTGCCTTATTGACCTGGCTAGGACTTCCAATACAATGTTAAAAAAAAAAAAAAAAGTGGTGATAGAGGTCATCCTTGCCTGGTTTCCGTTTGCAAGGGGAATGCTTTAAGTCTTTCTCCATTAACAATCATGTTGGCTGTTGGCTTTGTGTATATGCCAATTATTATTTTGAGGATTTCCCCTTCTATCCCTGTTTTGCTGAGAGTTCTGAACAGGAATGGGTGTTGCATTGTATCGAATGCCTTTTCTGGATCAATTGATATGATCATATGGTTCTTTTCTTTTGTTTTGTTTATGTGGTGGACTACATTGATCGTTTTTCTGATGTTTAACCATCCTTGCATACCAGGTGTGAATCTCACTTGGTCATGATGTATTATTTTTTTGATATATTGTTGGATTCTGTTGGCTAGGATTTTGTTGAAGATTTTTGCATCTATATTCATGAGGAGTATTGGTCTGTAGTTTTCCTTTTTAGTGGTCTTTCTTTGGTTTGAGTATCAGTGTTATGCTTATTTTATAGAACGAATTTGGGAGTATTCTGTCTTTTTCTATGTTCTGGAATAGTTTGAGTAGTATAGGTAGCAACTCCTCCCTGAATGTTTGGTAAAATTCTCCAGTGAAGCTGTCTGGGCCAGGACATTTTTTGTGGGAATTTTTTTTTTATGACCTGCTCAATTTCTTTTTTTGTTATGGGTCTGTTCAAGTATTGTATCTCTGACTGGGAGAGTTTAGGTAGGTTTTATGTTTCTAGAAACTTGTCCATCTCTTCTAAGTTCTCGAATCTAGTGGAGTACAATTCTTCATAATACTCTGTTATTATCTTTTTTATTTCAGTTGGCTCTGTTGTGATGTCACCCTTTTCATTTATTATTTGTGTTATTTGCATCTGCTCTTTCTTTTCATTTGTTAAATTTGCCACTGGTTTGTTAATTTTGTTAATCTTTTTAAAGAACCAGCTTCTCATTTTGTTGATTTTCTCTATATTTCTTTTGTTGTTCTCTGCTTCATTTATTTCTGCTCTGATCTTTATTATTTCCTTATATCTGGATACTGTAGGTTTCTTTTGTTGCTCTTTTTCTAATTGTTGGAGTTGTGGAGGTGAAGTGTTGATTTTGATTCTTTCCTCTTTTTTGATGTGTGCATTTATTGCTATAAATTGACCTCTGAGTACTGCTTTCACTGTGTCCCAAATGTTTTGGTAAGTTGTATTTCATTCTCATTTGTTTCTATGATTTTTTTTTTTTTCAATTTCACACTTTATTTCTTCTGTTATCCAGTAGTTTTTGAGCAGTGGATTATTCAGTTTCTGCATATTTTTTTCTCGATCTTCCTCTTATTGTTTTCTACCAAAATAAATTCTTAATATAAATCTTCTTTCTCTCCTTGTTATTGTTATAATTTTCATGTCACAGTGGAAAGCACACAGGCATTGGAATCAAACTATGTATGTCACTGGGCAAGCTACTTGCCTTTGAAACTCACTTTCTTTATCTGCTAAATGAGAATAATAGCTTACAGTACTTATTAGCTATTACAAAGATTAATTATAATAAATATATAGTTTTTTAAATTGTCACAGTGCCTGGCAAACATAAAATGACAAATCTTGCCATGAGACTTTTCCATTGTGACTCAATTTTCACACCTAAAGCACCTCTCTTGGTCATCAGTTCCTTGCTCAACTTACAAGTATATTCAGTACATCAAAGGTTTTAGTATGTGTAAAAATATAATCTTCTTGGATGATATGGTAGGCTGTTTACTAGTCATCATGGGAACCCTTTCCAGTTATTGCTTCTTAAGTACATGTATAATTGAGTTAACCCATTGTTGTTGAGTCAATTCTGACTCATAATGACCCTGTAAGACAGAGTAGAATTGCCCCTACAGAGTTTCCAAGGCTGTAATTTTTATGGAAGCAGACTGCTACATTTTTCTTCTAGACTGACTAATGGGTTTGAACCACTGGCCTTATGGTTAACAGTCTAATGTTTAACTACTATGCCAATAGAGCTCCTTATAAATAACTTAGCAGAGAAATTTTATTTCTAAGAGTGCTTGAAGTTGTATCTAATTTTTACCATATCATTCGCTTACCTTGAAGCAGTGGTAAGAGTATGCCAATACATACACATGTTAATTTATTTGCTTAACAATATTTCTTGTACATTTACTATGGCTTGGGCACTGTTTTAGATGTCTGGGGATAATCAGTGAAAAACCAAATGAAGCTTGAGAAGCTTATATTCCAGCAGAGGAATACAGACTATAATCAATAAATATCATAAAAGGAAATTATACAACATATTAGAAATTATAGTGATAGGTTCTTTGGAAAAAAGAAAGAAGGAGAGTGAAAAACATCTGAAGTCAGGATGGAGTTGCAGTTCTAAGTAGTTCTAGATAAAGTGGGTTAGGATTGGCCTCATTGAGAAGATGACATTTAGACAAACATTTTAGATAAAAGTTACTTAGAAGCAATTTGAAGAGTGTATTACATTTTTTCTAACTTAATATAAACTTCAATACTTCAGACTTGGTTACTTCATAAAATGTAAAGATCCTTCTATGAACCCTGTCCTTCCATTGCCCTACTTGGGCACCATTGTGACTATCTATATTACCAGCACTTCTTCATGGCCTCTTTATCTTCAGCCTTGGTTCTCTGCCACTGACAATCCCACATTGCTACAAGATACTATTGTGAACATATAGATCAATTTATATAGCATTCCTCCTCAAAAAATCCAGTGTCTTTTCATTGCTTTTAGTGGAATCTCATGCTCTCTGGAAGGTCTGAGATGGCCTTGGGTTGCTTCTCCAGATTCCTCTTGTGCCATATCCCACTTTTGGAGGCATACTCCATCCATTCTTGGCTTTGTGCTCTTTACCCTTCTTTGTCTTGTATGTTGTTCCTGCCAGAAATACCCTTTCCCACTTGTTATTCTTATCAGAAATCATACTCATCTTTCAAGACTCACAAGAAACACTGCCACCTTTGTAGGGCCTTCCTGATGCTTCCTTACTGCTCTGTGCATTTCTTTATTCTCTATGCTCTGAGTGCATTTTCTCTCTTTTTTTTTTTTTCTCTCTCTCCCTCCCCCTTTCTCTCCAGATTATGCTTCTTATTTGTCATGGAATCCTCTCAGTGTGGCACACTGCTTGGCTCATGCAGTGTAGTAAATTACCTGGTATGGCTTTTCTAGCCATAAGTCTTTGTAAACTCCGTGGTGGAATTTGCCGTGAGCAACTGAAGAGCTCCTGATTGTTAAAGTTATCCACCTGGGGTATTTCTGTTGAGTTGCACAAAGCAATGTTCTGGGAAGTTTGCTTTCTTTCAGGTCTTAAAATTCTGATGTTATGATTGGTTAGTGTGGTCACTCTGCCAGGCTCAAAAGGAGCCCTTCTGGAGGCAGAAAGAGTCTCTCTGGCTGCTGGCTGAGAAAGAAAAATGCTCCTGAGAGACACACACTGCTGGGAGAGAGACTGTTGGCTGAGAGCCGGTGGGCTGAGACTGAGTGTTGTTCCTGAGCTTGAATTGTCGCCTGGTGCTTCCCTAACAAACCCCATAATCTGTGAGTTCTGTGTGGCCACTTCAGTGACAGAGACCATGGAGTCCATGGGAGTAATGTCATGCTTGTTGGGTATGGGAGTTGGACATGTGGGCAAAAGGAGGAACTGAGTTTCATCTTCTTTCTCTTTCCCAGTTGAAGAGGCTCTCACTGGACAATTCTGAGACAATTTATACATCAATATAAATAATAATGTTGTTGTTGCTAGCTGCTGTAGAGTTGAGTCTGACTCATGGCAGACCCATGTGTGCAAAATAGAACTGCTCCATAAAGTTTTCAAGGCTGTAATGTTTCAGGAGCAGATTTCCTGGACTGTCTTCTGAGGTGCCTCTGGTTTGTTTGAACTGCCAACTTTTTGGCTAGAAGTTGAGCAATGAACCATTTGCATCACCCAGGGACTCTTTAAATAACAATAATAATTGATTATAACCCTTCAAATAAAATAAGAATACACTTACTCATGCAAATAATAGAATTATTTCAGTTTTATGAAGAATGGGACCATTACCTAGGCTTAAAGTACTTCCTCACAAAATATGTATTAATTACAAATGAAAAGAAAAAATACTTCTCCAGTGGAGCAGCCTGGAACAAACCACCTTAATTAAGTTTTAATAATAAGATCATCAACAATGGGAAAAATCAAAGTCATGGGACATTTGATAGGATGCAATGAGACACATGTAGCATGATTTACCTAATATTCTTCCCAAAATAATATAAAATAGAGGAAAAGTTGACTCTGATCATGGGGAAATACCAGACAAAGACAAAGTGAGAGACATTGTATAAAAACTGTCCTGTAATCATCAAAAGAGTCAAGGTCATGGAAGTCAGGAAAACACTGAGGAAAAATTCCACAGTGAGTAAGACAACTAAATGTATTGCATGCTACTATACTGAATCCTTCTGCCATGGGGATACTTTTCAAAAACTGGTACTTGAATAGGATGTGCAGATAAAATGGTAATAATGCACCAATGTCAAATTCCCAATTTTTATGGTTGTAGTTAATGGCATAGGATAATGTCTTTGTTTGTAGGACATCTACATTAGAGTATTTGGAGATTAAGGATATCATGTCAGCAACTTATGTTCAAATGATTTAGGGAAAAATAGTTCTTTGCACTATATGCACAATTTTTCTCCCAGGTATAGTGCAAATATTTAACACAGTTGGCTGTTACTGAAAGGTTGGAAGTTCAAGCCTATCCAGAAGTACCTCAAAAGAAAGGGCTGTCAATCTACTTTTGAAACATTAACCATTGGAAACCCTGTTGAGCACAGCTCTAGTCTGACACACATGGGGTCACTATGAGTCAGAATCTACTCAAGGGCAACTGAGACTGGATGAGATTGTTGAAAAAAGGGAGAGAGAATCTCCTATGAAGAGGCCTAAATATGTTATCAGCTAACAGTTTAGTAGGGGCGTTATTTGATAGTCCATTGAGAAGAAACTCAGGAAAATAAAACACCAAGGAGTTTTGTCTACAGATAGCTCTAAGTGTGCAGTTAAGGCTGGGATTCTAGGGTTTGGGATGCAAGCTTGGTTTTGCAGTTTTACAGTGGACTATCTTCAGACAAAGCACTTACTTTCTCTCGACAACTATTTCCTCATTTGTTAAAAGAGAGGTTGATGTAACTCCCTGGCAGCCCTAAAATTCAATGCTATGATTTCATCTTTTATATATTATAACTCACCACCAGCTCAGTGGTGCTTTCTGTCGCAAAGTTCTCTGTATTTATCTGCCCCAGGGAGGTCCCTGATTAATGTGGTGCTGCTTTGTTTGGCAGTTTGGCCACCTCAGGCTGATTTAATTCTCCTCAGGCAAGGCAGGATTAGCATCCTTGACACACAGAGCCCCACGAAGGGAAAACACCTTGGTCTAATAGTACAGTGATGGCCTTCAAGATAAATTCATACTCTCTTCTGCCTTGTATAATTCAGCAGCGTGACTTGAGGCTCAATTGAGTACTGGCCACAGAGAATGTTCCCTTGGAGAGCCTCCAAGTCTTAATTCTGAAGATGATGGTGGAGCCAGAAGGTGAGGAACCAGATAGGTAACACTGATTCTCCCAGGGATTTCTCATCTCCCCACACTCAAGCCCACCTGTGTTTCAGAATACCTCAGGAAACTTTAGCAACGCCCACATACATACATGCCAACCACACATAAAAAAATAATAATTGTAGTTGACATTTGGCCAGCGGAAATTAATATGCCATAGTGTGCTGAGAATGTTGTCTACTTAATAATAAGCAGACTGAAAGAATGGAAATAATATGCAAAAATACTGAAAAATGAAGGGCTATCACCTGCATATCATATTTTTTCATATTCTTTGAATTTCTAAATTCTGAAGGTGGTATGTTGTGTATGTAATTTAATTGGGGAAATGTCTATCAGATATTTGTTATTGAGAGATCAATGATGTGTCAGGAGTCTTGATTGCTCAAAAAGAATGCCAGCAGGATGTAAGAGTTTATTTGCCAAATTTCTTTAATGTCTGGTGCATAGTTGATGAGCAATAAATTATAGTTGAATGAAAATATAAAAGAATATGTTCACCTGTGATAATGATATTCATGAAAGTGAACTCAGGCAGCTAAATATATTGAGATGGTACAACCTTGCTTATTGAAAGTGAAGAGGACTTGAAGAACTGACTGATGAATATCGAAGACTACCACCTTCAGTATGGATTACATCTCAACATAAATCTAAAGAAACCAAACCCACTGCCATCGAGTCGATTCTGCCTTATAGCAACCCCCCTTGGGTTTCCAAGGCTACCTCATCTTCTTCCTGCAGAGCAGCTGGTGGGTTTGAACCACCAACCTTCTGCTTAGCAACCAAATTCCTTACCTGTCATGCCACCAGGGCTCCTTACACCTCAACATAAAGAAAGCAAAAATCCTCACCTCTGGAACAATAAGCAATGCCATGATAAATGGAGAAAATGTTGAAGTTGTCAAGGATTTCATTTTACTTGGATCCACAATCAATGTCCATGCAAGCATCAGTTAAGAAATCAAATGATGCATTGCACTGGGCAAATCTCCTGCAAAAGACCTCCTTAAAGTGTTAAAAACACAGATGTCATTTTGAAGATTAAATTGAATCTGATATAAGATGTGGTATTTTCAATCACCTCATCTGTGAAAGCTGGACAATGAATAAGGTAGACAGAAGGAGAATTTACGTCTTTGAATTACGGTGTTGGCAAAGAATATTGAACATACATACCATGGACTGTCAGAAGAATGAACAAATCTGTTTTGGAATAAGTGCAGCTAGAATGCTCCTTAGAAGTGAGGATGGCAAGATTTTGTCTCTGATACTTTGGTCATGTTATCAGAAGGGAACAATCTCTGGAGAAGAATATCATACTTTGTAAAGTAGAGAGTCAGCAAAAAAGAGGAAGACATTCAACAAGATGTATAGACTCAGCGGCTGCAACAATGGGCTCATGCATAGCAACGATTGTGAAGATGGCACAAGACTGGACAGTGTTTTGTTCTATTGTGTGTAGGGTCACTTTGAGTTGGAACCAATTTGATGGCACCCAAAAAGAACAATATATTTGTATACACACATATGTATGTGTGTATACATATAAATATATGTATGTGCATGTGTGTGTGTGTGTGTGTGTGTATCCAAAAGAAGCTCTGGTTGTGCAGTGGATAAGGCATTTGGCTGTTAACCAGAAGGTCAGTGGTTCAAGCCCACCAGCCATTCCACAGAAGGAAGATGGGAAATCTACTTCTGTAAAGATTTACAGCTTCAGAAACCCAATGGGAGTCACTAAGAATCAGAATGGACTCAATGGCAATGAGTTTGTTTTTATATATATATGCATACATATATTCACGTGTGTGTGTGTGTGTGTGTAAGGAGCTCTGGTGGTGTAGTGGTTAAATAATTTGGCTGTTAACCAAAAGTTCAGTGGTTTGAACCCACCAACTACTCTGCAGAAGAAAGATGAGGCAGTCTGTTTCCATAAAGATCTGCAGCCTTGGAAACTCAATGGGGGTCACTATAAGTTGGAATTGACTCCATGGCCATGAGTTTGGTTTTGGTATGTGTATATATATATATATATATATATATACACACACACACACACACACACACATCTATATATAGTATATAGGAGCTCTGGTAGCATAGTGCCTAAGGCACTTGACTGCTAACCAGAAGGCTGGTGGTTCAAACCCATCAGCCACTCCTCAGAAGGAAGGTTGGGCAATCTACTTCTGTAGTGATACTGCCTGGGAAACCCAAGGAGGGGTCGCTATGAGTTGGGTCTGACTTGATGGTACATAACAACAACAACAACATATATAGTATATATATACTCAAAACAAAACTCATTGTCGTCAAGTTGATTCTGACTCACAGTGACTCCTCCTTGGGTTTCTGAGGCAGCATCTCTACGGAATCAGATTGCCCAGTCTTCCTTCTGAGGAGTGGCTGGTGGGTTTGAACTGCTAGGCTTCTGGTTAGCAGTCAAATGCCTTAGGTACTACTCACCAGAGCTCCTATATTATATATATACACGCTGCTATGAATCAGGACCGACTGGACAGCAGTGAGTTTAGTTTTTAGTTTAGAAATATAAGGAGCTTTGGTGGTGCAGTGCCTAAGGCATTTGACTGCTAACCAAAAGGCTGGCAGTTCAAACTCACCAGCCACTCCTCGGAAGGAAGAATGGGCAATCTACTTCTGTTAAGATTTACTGCTTCGGAAACCCAATGGGAGTTGTTATGAGTTGGAATGGACTTGATGGCAGAGAGTTTGGCTTTATACATATACATGTGTATGTATGTATATATATGCATAAAACTGAAAAAAATAAACTCCCTGCTGTCGAGTTGGCTCTAGCTCATAGCGACTCCTCTTTGGGTTTTTGAGGCAGTAATATTAACAGAAGTAGATTGCCCATTCTTCCTTCCGAGGAGTGGCTGTTGAGTTTGAACTGCCAGCCTTCTGGTTAGCAGTCAAATGCCTTGGGCTCTATGCCACTAGAGCTCCCATATATATATGTATATGTATATACATGTGTTTATATACATATATATGTATGTACACATATATGTTGTTGTTGTTGTTGTTGTTGTTATGGGCTGTTGAGTTGTCTCTGACTCATAGCGACCCTATGTACAACAGAATGAAACACTGCCAGGTCCTGTGCTAGCCTCACAATCCCTACTATACCTGAGCCCATTGTTGTAGCCACGTCACAATCTATCTTGTTGAGGGTCTTCCCCTCTTTCATTGACCCTCCACTTTACCAAGCATGACATCCTTCTCCTGAGAATGGTCCTTTCTGATAACATGACCAAAGTAGGTGAGATGAAGTCTGACCAGTCTCGTTCCAAGAAGCATTCCAGCTGCACTTCCATGACAGATTTGTTAGTTCTTTTAGCAGAACCATGGTACTTTCAGCATTTTTCACCAACACCACAACCCAACAACATCGACTCTTCTTTGGTCTTCCTTATTCATTGTCCAGCTCTCACATGCATATGAGGTGATTAAAAATGTCATGGCTTGGGTTGGGCTCATTTTAGTCTTCAAGGAGATCTTTGCCCTACAGTGCTTGAAAGAGGTCTTTTGCAACAGTTTTGCCCAATGCAATACATCTTTTCATGTCTTGACTGCTGCTTCCATTGGCATTGATTGTAGAACCAAGTAATATGAAGTCTTTGACAACTTCAATCTTTTCTCCATCTATCATGATGCTGTTTATTGGTCCAATTGTGAGGATTTTAATTTTCTTTATGTTGAGATGTAATCCATACTTCAGACTGTAGTCTTTAATCTTTATCAGTAAGTGCTCCAAGTTATCCTCACTTTCAGCAAGCAAAGTTGTGTCGTCTGCATATCTCAGGTTGTTAATGAGTCTTCCTCCAATCCTGATGCCATGCTCTTCTTCATACAGTCTGCCTTCTAGGATTATTTGCTCAGCATACAGATTGAATAAGTATGGTGAAAGGATATAATCCTGACACATTCCCTTCCTTATTTTAAACCAGGCAATATCCCCTTTTTCTGTACCAATGACAGCCTCCTGGTCTATGTATAGGTTCCTCATGAGTACAAGAATTCCCATTCTTCTCAATGTTATCCACAATTTGTTATGGTCCACACAATTGAATGCCTCTATGTATATGTATCTATACATATACATATATATAATTATTTATTTATTATGGTAAGAATATACACACACACACACACACATATAACAAAATATTTGTCACTGCAACCTTTTTTATGTATACAATTTAGTGACATTAATTATATTCATCATGCTTTTCAACCATTACTAGTAACTGTTTCCAAATTTTCCCATCACTCTTAACAGAAGCTCAGAGCCCTCCAAGCAATGATTACCCCTTTCCCCTTCTCCTTCACCCCTGGTCTCTACTAATGAACTTTGGTCTCTATACATTTGGCTATTATAGATATCTCATATAAGTGGAATCATACAACATTTTATGCATAAGTCTGTCCTTTTGTGACTGACTTATAATCAGAATAATGTTCTCAAGGTCCATCTACCTTGTAGCATGTAGCAAGACTTTATTTTTATTATGGCTGAATAATATTCCTTTGCATATATGTACAACATTTTGTTTATCCAGTCATCTGTTGATGGACATTTGGGTTGTTTCCACCTTTTTACTATTGTAAATAATGCTGCAAGGAACATTGGTATACAAATATCTGTTTGAGTCTCTACTTTCCCATATTTTGGGTATATACTTAGGAGTGGAATGCTGGATCAAATACTGTTTCTATGCTTAATTTTTTGAGGAACTGGCAACCATTTCCATAGAGGCGTTACCATTTTACAGTCCCAACAGCAATGGGTGAGGGTTAACATTATACAATTTAGGTATTCTTTAGAATTGCAAACGAGACAGAGGTTAAGTAAGAAGTGGTTAAAATTAATGATAAATGTTTCTTCAATTATATTATAGAGAGTCACACTGAGACGTCTTTTCTTGTTTGCTGGAATTCTCTTTTTCCCTTTTATTTTTCAGTTCCAGGTCATAATTTTGGGGAAACTTCATCTTCCACATCCCACTCCTCCAACCCTCCAGGTCAAGGTACCATAAACTAGAACTATGCTTCATTGCATGCACTGACCTTTCTCTAGTGCAGCTCACCCCTGCCATAGGAATGATGATAATAGCCCAAGGTTTATTTTCATATTTCTTTAGGCCAGTCTGCTCACTGTCACTATTCCAGTACCATCAGCACAACTACATGTTGTATAGAAAACATAAGACTTGAAGGGGGAAAGAAGAAAAGAAAAGCAGATGGATTTTAATGTCTGCTCTGCTACTTATCAATTTCATTACCTTGGGTTAGTTATTGAATATATTAGAGTCTCATTTTTCCTCACAGGGTTGTTGTACAAGCTAAACATGATCAGCACCTTGTACCTAGTAAACCTACAATGTTAATTTCCTCTTGGTTAATTTCCTTCAGGCCCACTTTTCTTCCCATCACCTCTACCCTCTTGTCCTGTGTTTTCTGCCTGCCCTTCCCTATTCCTCCTTACTCTCTGGCTCCAACCTGAGGTACATAGATAATCATCAACCTGAGGTACATAGATAATCATCAGCTCATCTTATAGCTAGACCATTTCTGTGAGGCAGTAACTTGGTAAACATCTCCTTATTGACCATATGGGGAAGATGAGAATTTGGGGTTTTTGGAGATGCTCTAGGTTACCTTCTTCCAGGATAGAAGTCTGTTTCTTTGTTCCATGATGTCATCAGTAGAAGCACATATAATTCTTAAATTATCATTTTTTAAATTATGTTCACATTCCTGCTTAATTCCATATTGCCCCACCTTAAGATTTTCCCCTTAGGGGTAGATTCAAATTACCCTGTCTCAGCTTCTATGGGTACTGAAGGAAGAGGCAATAGCAATGGCTGTCACCTATCATTACTATCCTTTAGGTATTATGATCTGTTTTGACACAGCAGCTAGAGTGATCCATTAAAACTTATAACACTGCTCATTGCTGTCTGGGGAGTTCCCATCCCACCTACAATAAATGTCAGGACTTTATATGCCATAGCCTGTGTGATTCTACGTGGTCTGGTCCCTACCTAATCTCCAACCTTACCTCCTCTGTGTCTCCCTTATTCACTATGGTCCAATCACTCAGGCCTTTTTGCTATTTCCCCACTGTGCAGAACTCAAGCTCCCACCCCAGGATTTTTGTATCTGCTCTTCCATATACCTAGATGATGATCCCTATATAGGCATATCATTCTGATCTTTACTCAAATGTTACCTCTTCAGGGTGCTCTTCCCTGACTACCCTACCTAAATCAGTACTAGAAACCACCAGTGTGTCCTTTAGTCAGCATGATATTTCTATCTACAAAAACACACATGTATTTGTTTAATGCCCATCTGTCCCCTAAAATATGGAATTCATAGGATGAAGGAACTTTGTTTCCTTCTCTGCTGTATTTCCAGTTTCTAGATCAGTGCTTGGCCCACAGGAGGTGTTCAGTAAATAAATGTTTGGTGACTGAGTGAAGGAGGCTACCATGTGGTTTGCTAAGAAAAGGACTGTGAAGCCACTTTTGCTGTAAGACATTGAGATACTCATGTCTCCCTAACAAGAACAACACCAATTTAATAACTTGAATTTGTTGAATGTTATGATGCTTTGCTCAGTAGGAATCTAGATGTTGTTATCATTCATAAGCTTATAATTTTATGATTTTGGTCTATGGAAAATGTGCATATAGTTTATTATAAGGTTAATACAAAGGAAATGTGTAATTTTAATACTAAGATATCTCATCATGAAAACTAATCTCATTGATTTAAGTACATAGAATGCTGTGTCACAAAGCTCCTCTTATAATTTGGGATGTTTTCCTTACATATCTTCCAACACTCTACCCTGTCTCCCATATCCTGTGAAACAAATGTAGACAAAGCATCCTGGAGCATAGGATTGAGATTCCAAAATTTGAGAACTAGTACTACACAGGTCTGATTCAGACCTGTATAGATGAATTATTTCATAACTCTGTGCCTCAGTTTCTTCATCTCTTAAATGAAGATAATAATAATAATACCTATATCATAGATATACTATATGATGAGTAAATGAAATAATGCAAAATGTGATCATTCAGCAATTGTTAATATAAAAAAATGAGCCTCAGTACTAGGGACTTAATGAAGGCAGTGTTGCCCTCAAAATGCTCTTTCCTAACATGTTGTTGTTATGTGTCGTCGAGTTGAACCTGACTCATAGCGATCCCTCTTTGGGTTTCCAAGGCAGTATCACTACGGAAGTAGAGTGCCCCATCTTCCTTACATAAGACATAGAAATAATTTTCTTTAAGATTTTAAATTATATCAGCCTGTGGGAATTCATACAAATTTTCCAATGTGCAGATTTGAGATAGTGGCAGATGCCTGCTCTATAAAACGACTTTTGAATATGAAGTGTAATTACTCATAGTTTACGTGGGTCAGCAGCACTCCAGCATCTTCAGGTCTTCCCCCCGGGTGAGTGAGTGAATCTTCAGGATGTGCTTTGTTATGTCATTTTCATTTTCTTTTCTTTGGTTGCTTGTTTTTATTTTTAGCACAATTTGCATGAATTACCTTCTGGAAAACTTTGGCTCCCTTTTGAATGGTGTGAGAGAAATGGTTCCAGGAATAGGCCGAGGGGAAGACTGGCTTGCCTGTAGGTGGGGCAGGTGTCACAAGAGCTTCACGTGGAGGAAATCAGAGTCAGACATTTTGTGTCATTTGGAGGGTGGTGTTGCAAGCTCATGTTCCTCTTAAACCACAACTAATTTATAATTTGAATCTTCTTTTCTTCAGTTATGCTGCTTAGCAAAAATAGGCATTATTGATCTTACCTGGGGACTCAGGTAATTTAGTTAGTATCCCTTTGATTAAGCATCAGCTTTTATTTGGAGCAGTAAATACATTTATATATAATTGTATATTGTTACACATACACAACACACAGATACACATGTTCACATACACAAACACACACACACACACATATCAGAGGCCGGGCAGGATCCAGAGAGACTTCCAAAATAAAGTAAGAAAAATCAAGGAAAATTTATTTATTCTTTCTCTCCCAGACTGTTTTCTGCTCTGTAAAACTGGTATAACAATACCTAGGAGATTTGGGGCGTAGTGCCTAAGGCATATGACTGCTAACCGGAAGGCTGGCAATTCAAACCCACCAGCCAGTCTTTGGAAGGAAGATTGTGCAATCTGCTTCCTTAGAGATACTGACTCAGAAACCCAAGGAGGGGTCCCTATGAGTTGAATTGACTCAATGGCAGTGAACAACAAAGTTATAATATGATTGTGAGGATTAAATGAGATAATGAAAGAATTGTGAGTCAACTTTTGGAGGCAAGAATTGTTCAAAAACAACCCTTCATCTCTTTGGGGTAAATTTTATAGTCATATAGGAAATGTTAGTGCCAAGCTCTGCAAGAGCCAAGATGTACATATTTGTGTATGATTGGAAGTGGGGTTCAGAACACAAGGATAAGAGGGAATGAGAAACAGATATTACTCTAACAGAAATAATTTCCATTTCTTGAATATCCTCCCATACTCAATAAAATATACTTTTCCAGATTACACATCAGCTCTCTGAGGCAGACTGCCTGGGCCGTGATTTTTTTTTCTTTCTTTCTTTCTTTTCTCAACAGGAAACTAGGAAATGAGTCATAAAACAATAATACTGCCTTAAAATAACATAGGGTTGGGTGATCTCAAGATGAACTCAAGTTGAGCTGCAGAGGCAACCTACACCTCCAAAGGAGAAATTTCATTAAATAGGACTTGCCCTTTCCCATTGAGAGTTCTGAATCTGACTACTTGAAGCTGGGAGGGCTGTGTCATGCTGAGTGGGAATCCTGGCAGCTTCACACAGCTGTGGAGAGTTCCTCTCTTCTCAGAAACAGAAACAACTGAAGAAGTAAGACAACCCCTTTATTCTAAACAAAGGGCTTGTAACACATCAGCTGGGCCCATGATGAGGTAGGTGTCTTCCTGTTTGCACAAACTCAACCAAATTTAGGACTTCACAAGTAATAACTAAGGCAGGAGTTGGGCTAAAATATAGAGTAGTGGTTAAATGCACAGCTTCAGAAGTCAGACAGACCTGGGTTAGAATCCTGACTTTGCCTCTTATTAGCTGTGACCTTGAACAACTCATTTATGCTCCTCTCTCAGCCTGTTTTCTTCTTTGTAAAATTGGCACAATAATAACTAATTATAATATGGTTGTGAGGATTAGTAAATAATGAATGCACTATAATCTGTGATTAAAATATAAAGTCACACTTCCTTTCATATCTAAATTACACTAAACCCTCATTCCAATGATTATAGGAAGTCCAATTTTCAATTGGATTCCCATCCTCAAGTTATTTTGGGAATGCCAGAGAAAATGCTTTAAAGTTCTACAAATTAATGCCGGTAGTCATTTTTCCTGTGAAAGATTTATGCTCCGTTTATCTTGTGAGCCTCGTGTCTTGTATAGTTCACATCCCTAAGCGTTAGTTAGAATAAAGCCACAGTTAGCCCATTTGTGCCTTATGTAAATCAGCAAAAGATGTCCCCTCCAGATCAGGCCAGGGCTTCATGAGCAGACTGGGCCTTAGAATTAATTAGAAAAAGGTGTTTTCTTCCAGGTAGACTCAACCCCATATCAGGATTGATGGTTTATTGAGAGGAGTGCAGTCTGTTTTGCAGTCCTCACCCCTCTCCCTCAGCCAGGTGCTTTTGGGCAATGAAAAACCAATACAACCATAAGCAATAGCCCTAAGGTAGGCCCTGGCTGCATGTAAATGAAAACCCCAAAGCAATACTGGCTTAAACAAAACAGAAGTTTATTTCCTGTTTACAAAAAAGCAATCTAGAGGTAGGTCTTCCAGGGTTGATCTGACTGCTTCATGCTGTCAATAGTTTTTCTGGTCCATCATCCTACGAATGTGACTGCAAGGTCTTCTAATTGTCCATGATAGCTGTAGAGCTCAGGATATTTCATCCAAGTTCTAAGTACAGGTAACCCAGAAAATCCACTGCCATAGAGTCAATTCTTATTCATAGAGACCCTATAGACAGAATAGAACTGCCCCATGAATTGCCTTACAGAAAGCCTATAGGTTTCCAGGACTGTAAATCTTTACCAAAGCAGACTGCCTCATCTTTCTCCCATGGAGCAGCTGGTGGGTTCAAACCACTGATTTGGTTAGCAGCTGAATGCTTTAACCACTATGCTATCAGAGCTCCTTTAAGTACAGGCAGTCCTTACTTATAATGGGGTTCCATTCCAACCACTGCTCTGTCATAAGTTGGTTCTAACTTAAGTCCAATACTTCATTTTTTTTGTTTTAGTTTTCACTATTTCTGTCTTTTATTATCAGTATCTTTATAAATCTGATCTTTCTTTGTCTTTAGGGGTTGGAAACATTACATCTGAGAATGACAACATCAGCAAATGATGTGCTGCAGCGTTGTATGTAGTACATATTACTAACAATAAAATGGAAAAAAAAATCAAAAACAAGAAATAGACAGTTGTAAGTGTAGTTCCTTGTAACTTGAATATGTCATAAGTCGGGGAATACCTCTAGTAGGAAGGAGAAAGAGATGGAGTTGGGCATGCCCCCTCTGCACATAAAGATACTTTTACGTAAATCTTATTAACCAAAAATTGATTATAAGACCACATCTGTCTAACAAAAAAGAAATGTTATCTACAGAAATGTTATCATTTTAGCTGGGCACACAGTTATATGGTGATTATATTTTTAAGGAAGAGGGAAAATGGATACTGGACATAGCCAGTTGGCTATTTTTCATAAGGCTTTTCTCTCCTCCAGTTCTACTTTGCTCTAAACATGACATTGTTAACTTCCTTACCATTCTCCAAGATCCACTCCTCCCCCCCATAGAGCTAAGAGTATGCTTTAATAAACTTTATTTGAATGCGTATGAGAATAAGAAACAATCCTTCAGAAAGCCTAAGGCAACATAGCATGGTCATTAAGCCTTTGGGCTCTTGAGCCCAAACTCTGATTCTCCGATAACTTCTCAGCAAAAGATTGAGCAGCTTTTCTTGTAACCTTTTTGTACTTCTGGTTTCCCAGTCTGCAACAGTTTAAGGTTCTTCTGAGTATTAAATAAGTTAATATACAACTGTTGTTGTTGTTGTTGTTGTTGTTAAGTGTCGTCGAGTCGTTTCCGACTCATAGTGACCCCATGCACAGCAGAACAAAACACTGCCCGATCCTGCGCCAGCCCCACAATCCCCACTATACTTGAGCCCATCATCGCAGCCACCGTGTCAATCCATCTTGTTGAAAGCCTCCCCCTCTTTCATCGACCCTCCACCCTACCAAGCATGACATCCTTCTCCAGGGAATGGTCCCTTCTTACAACATGACCAAAATAGGTGAGACGAAG
>NW_006921776.1:540531-542083 GCF_000298275.1 Orycteropus afer afer
GCTTATGTTTATAAGCTGATAGATAGATAAATTTACTTTGAGGAAATGGCTGACACAGTTGTAGAGGGTGGAAAGTCCCAAGTCCGTGGGTCAGACATCAAACTGGAGGCTTCTCCTCACTCACATAGGTGCAGGGACTGATCAAGCCAAGATTCTATGCAAATGGCAGGCCACTGGTTCCAGTCCAGATGCTGATGAACCAGATGCAAGATCTTGATCAAAAAGCCCATTTTTTACGATATACCACTAGCCCATTTTAACCTGGGCAGATGCATTTCTGCAAATTAGCACTCTATGGGGTGAGAGTTGATGGGCTCAGAAAAAACTCTGGTCATTGTTTCTTCTAGATACCATTTATAAGAACATTAGTTTCTCCTTCCATTCTGCGGTGATATTTATGAAGTTTTTCCTAACATGAGTCTCTGGATGGTGCAAGTGGTTAACACATGCTCAGCTGCTAACAGAAGGTTGGAGGTCCAAGTCCGTCTAGAGACTCCTTGGGAGAAAAGCCTGGTGATCTATTTCTGAAAAATCAGCTGTTGCAAACCTTATGGAGCACAGTTTAACTCTGACACACGTGGGATTGCCAGAAGTCAGAATTGACTCAATAGCATCTGTTTTTCTTTCTTTCTTTTCTTATCCCTAATGTGAAAGGACCCATCAATACCTAACTGCCTGCTGATCTTTACCTCTGGTTTGCTTCATGGTACCCTTGATAGCCAGAAAACTTGCATTTTACCACATCTAGCATAATCCTCTTTGTGTGTGTGTGTGTGGCAAGATAAGCACTTCACTTGCTTATCTTTGTCAGCTGGTATTTTTGCCAGAAATAAACATCAGAAAGAGAAGTTACAGAGTCAATGTTACAGAATATACTCAACTCATTGTGGGTGTGTTTGGAACACACTGCTCCAGGTGAACAGTCTGGTTTTCCCTGCCAGCATACATGTATATATCCACCTGGCAGTATGCAGAGTATATGATATGATCATATATAAATGGACTCCTTCTTACTCTTTTTTTTTTTTGTTATTATTGTGATTTGGGTGAAGATTTACAGAGCAGAGTCACTTTCTATACAGCAGTGTACATATACTTTGTCTCATGACATTGAATACAGTTTACCACAATGCAACAGCTCCCCTCCCACTTCCTCCCCATAGTTACCTCTTCCCAGTGTCCATCCCTCTGAGCTGTCTGCCTGTGCAGAGGTAGCCCTTCTTTCTCCAATGACTGTTCTCTCCAAGGAGTGTATCTACCTCAGGTAAATGTTCAACTCATATGCCTGTCTTCTGTTTGGCTGGAAACCACGGTGTGGGTTCAATTCCAGACCTGAAGGAAACTCAGTGGTTCCACGAGGGTCTATCAGACCAGCAAACCTGGTCTCCCCGCCCCTTTTTTTTCCTCTACAAATGCTTTTGAGTTTTGTTCCACATTGTTCTCCCTCTCTATCCAGGATCTCATACATAGATCCCCTTCCAAGTGGATAACAGTGGCAGCTGGGCACCATCTAGTTTTTCTGGTCTCATAGTTATATAGGCTGCAGATTGGA
>NW_006921776.1:549073-550867 GCF_000298275.1 Orycteropus afer afer
TATACATTGGCCTCTGATCATTTCTTTTGCTGTGTACCAAAGATTTTGGTATGTTGTGTTTTCATTCTCATTTGATTCAAGGAATTTTTCAATTTTACTTTTTATTTCTTCTCTTACCCAGTCTTTCTCAAGGAGGGTATTGTTCAGTTTCCATGTATTTACTCTTTTTCTGTTGATCTTCCTATTGCTGATTTCTAATTTGATAGCATTGTGATCTGAGATGGTGCTTTGAAGTATTGCAATGTTTTTAAATTTATTAATGCTTGCTTTATGGCCTAATATATGGTCTCTCATGGAAAATGTTCCATGTGCACTGGAGAAGAATGTATATTGTGCTGCTGTTGGGTGAAGTGCTCTGTAGATGTCTATAAGGCCAAGTTGGTGGATTGTGATGTTTAGCTCTTCTACATCTTTGTTGAATTTCTTTCCAGTTGTCCTATCTTTCAAAGAAAGTGATGTATTAAAGTCTCCCAATATGCTGTGGAGTCATCTATTTGGCTTTTCAACTCTTTTAAAATCTGTTTTATGTATTTTGGGGCTCTTTCATTGGGTCCATAGATATTTATTATGGTTATATCTTCATGTTCAATTGATCTTTTAATCATTATGTAATGTCCTTCCTTGTCTCATATGGTCGTTTTTGTCTTAAAGTCAATTTGATCAGAAATTAATATTGCCACTCCTGCTCCCTTACAGTTGCCGTTTGCTTGATACATCTTTTCCAACGTTTGATTTTTAGTCTATTTTTGTCTTTATCTCTAAGGTGTGTCTCTTTTAGGCAGCATATTGATGAGTTTTGTTTTCTTATGTAATCTGCACCTCTCTGTCTCTTGAGTGGTTCATTTAATCCATTAACATTCTGTGTAATTATTGACAAGTATGAATTGATTGCTGTAATTTTGGTATTTGTTTTTTCATGGTGTCCCCGGTTTCTTTGTTTCATATTATTTTCTGTGCTGAGCTCATTTTGTTTATGAATCCTGTTATCATTTCCTTTGTTGCTGTTGTTTTAGTATTTGCTGAGTATTTGTGCTTGTCCTCTTTTTTTTATTGTGGTATGAAGGTTTCTCATTTTTCTTTGAGGTTACCTTTTGATTTATAATTTTCTACCCAAGTTTAACCAGCCACTCCTCAGAAGGAAGATTGGGCAATCTACTTCCATAGTGATACTGCCTTCACAACCCAAGGAGGGATAACCATGAGTAGGGCCCGCCTCTACGGCACATAACAACAACAACAACAACCTGAGTTTAGAACAGTCCATTCTATCTTACAACTCTCTTAATTTCCTCACTATTTAGAAGTTCTGTGACTACACAGTCTTTTCATTCCTTTTGTTTATAGTTGTCCTCACTTGCCAATTGTTGTCTCTGGTTCCCTGTTTACAATCTTGTAAGATCATTTTACTTTGGATATGTCCATAGCTGGGTTTCTGGGTTATGTCATCTTGTGAATTAATGGTCAGTTGTTATTTGCCATATTTTGGTTCTCTGTTCAAAGGACTCCTTTTAGCATCTCTTGTAAGGTTGGTCTGGTTTTAACCAATTCCCTTAATTTCTGCTTATCTGGAAATCTTCTAATTTCACCATCATATTTGAGGCACTATTTTTCCAGGTATATAATTCTTGGTTGAAAATTTTTCCCTTTCAGGGTTTTATATATACCATCCCATTGCCTTCTTGCTTGCATGGTCTCTGCTGAGAAATCAGAGTTTATTCTTACTGGCTCTCCTTTGTAGGTAACTTTTTGTTTTTCCTGTGATGCTTTCAGGATTCTGTCTTTGTCTTTGGTTTT
>NW_006921776.1:551354-563589 GCF_000298275.1 Orycteropus afer afer
CAATCCTTTGAGGACACCTAAATGTAATTCTTTTGAATTCCTTATCAGATAGTTTCAATGCTACTTCTTCCTCAGGGATGTGTTCTGGGTCTGTATCCTGTTCCCTTGTTTCTACCACTTTATCTTGCTTCTTTGTGTGGACTGTGATGGTCTGTTGTCTCTGACACATCATTGCGTCATTGTATTTAGATCTCTGTTAAGTGTTTGTGAAGAGCAGCCAAGGGTGATTCAGGCTCTGCTTGGTGGTTTTTTATCATTGGCCTGTTGGTGGAGAAGGAGGTGGTGGCTCTCACTCAGTAAGTGATATTGCAGGAGGTGTGGGTGTAGTTGTATCTTATGGGGGCTGTTGCTGTCTCCCACTCAGTTAGACAAAAATTACAATTGAATAACAATCAAAGAACTAAAAGCACATGGACATAAAATACACCATGTAACCACACAGAAACAGTAACAAAAAAAAGAAAAAAGGGAAAAAAGAAGTGAAAAAAACAAGAAAACCTGCAATATCTGTGAATAGGGTACTAAGAGAAAAAAGGAAGAGAAGGAGAATAATGAAGAAAAAAATGGGAAAAATGCAAAAAGAAAAACAAGGAGTGGCATTAACTATGGGAAGAAAGGGGAAAAAAAAAAATAACCAGGAACAGGGAAAAGAAAAAAAAAGCTGTAAACTAGGACCTGGGAGGGCAAGAATAGAGAATAATGGTAAAAAGTACAAAAGTATTATTAATAATAGTAGTTTTAAAACAGACAAATACAAGCAAACTAAACATCAGGAAAAATAAAGAGAAAAAGAAAAAAATCAGTGGAGGACAGGGCAGGACACCCAGGCTCCGTCCGAGCACACAGACTGGGATGAAGGTCCTGCGGGCCCAGAAGGTGAGTGGGAGTGGGAGATGGCCACACCTCCGTTCACCAAGCAGGTGTGGGGTATAAGAGTAACAAGAGGAATGTCACACCTTTTCAGTCGTGCAGGTCCGGAGTGTCCTTGGGGTTACTGGCAAGCAGAACCTGTTCTTAAACCCCTGGAATCTGGTAGAGCACTGTCTCTTTAAATATCCAAAATGGTCAAGCCACTTGTAAACATTCAAAATGGAGGTGCCCTACGGACAGGCAAAAGTCCACAGCTCAGCCTGCCTTCCTTTCCCCCGGTGCTTTACCTTTTATTCCCCAGCCACCAGACCAGTCCTCCAAGCAGTTCCTAGCTAACAGGGCTGATTTTTAGGTTAATTCTTAAGTCCTACCACCACTTGGCACTCTGCAAGCTGCCTGTGCCATCAGAATTGCTCAGGATCGCTTCCAGACTACAGCTCCATATGTCTCCTTTTCTGGTATTTTCATGCAAATTCTTCTGCTAGTTGGGGTTTAGTCCACTTCTATATCCTTCCCTTCAAGGCTCAGGGGTCCAGGATTATCTTCTGTGTCTATGTTAATTGGTTCCCCTTTTCTTTGTTGAAGAGGGTCTGTGCTGTCTTTCTGCCTATTCCGCCATCTTGGAATCGCCATCCTTTACTTTTTCTTAAAAATAAAATCAAACTTCTTCTTTTATGGGGGACCTAACTACATATCTCTCTATATATATCTATATATCTATATATCTATAAAGATCTTGACAAAGTGTTTAAAACATGAGAAGTGCTAAAATTGTATTGTTCCTATTTACTTCTTCCCAACCCACTAAAAAAAAAAAAAGATTTTTCAATAAGTAAAGTAAAATAAGGTTATAATATTGTAAAATTAGGATCATATGAAATAAAACACCTATGTTAACTGCAAAGGACAGTACATTACTGTTAGTTTCCTTGCAGTCAGGTCAAAGAAAGGAAACGTGAAGTTTGTAACTTGTCAGAGATAAATAAGCACACCAATTATTCAAAAAGGTGATTTTTTTCTTTTCTTTTTTTTTGTTTTTTGTCATGGCAGTACATTCTAAAGCATTTTTGCAGTGTAACCATTATATGGAAGGCACTGAAAGACATCATAAGCAGTATCCTTGAAAACAGACTTATAAAATCTATACCAACAGGTTTCATGTGAATATTTCTTATTAGGATTGAGAAAAGGGTGTCTGTGCAATTTAAGATAATTCTAAATGCCATTAAGCTAATGTGGAGGTTTGCCTGGACTGATGGATATAAGTCAGGATGCTCTGGGGAGTGAAGGAGAGGCTTGTTCTTTAGGTTTGCTCCCTTAAATGTTCTTTCCCTTTAGTTGTATGGCAGACATTTGATGATGAACTATCTAGTGGCTCTTATTTTCTGAGAATGAGATAAAGACCAGAGGAATAGTTCATAAGGTAGCATTTGGCCTTTGGAGCTGTCTTACCAAAAAAAAAAAAAAAAAAAATTGATAAACTACATTGATATCCAAAGATAATGTTTATAACTACTAAATAGACATTTATCTTTTCAAAGTATTTTCATTACAAATAAATAAATAAAATACAGAAAATTTGATCACAAAGAAGAAAAACTACCTAATGGTTCAATAATCTTAATATGATTAAAGTAGTGGCTTTAAAATATGTCCAAAAATTCTTTGGTAATCCTTTCAAATTGTGGAGGCTAATTCCTCCCTGTCCCCCCCCCCCCCCCTCTTTAAGTAAAGACTGCACTTAGTAACTTGATTCTAACAAATGGAAAGTGGTAGAAGTGGGAATATGTGACTGGAATGTGTTGTAGTTTCTTCCTTGTTCACTCACTCTGGAGGAAGCTAGCTGCCATTTTTTAAGGGACTCAAGTGACTAGTCCTATAGAAAGACCCACATAGCAGAACTGATGCTTCCTGCCAACAGACCACCAGGAACTGAGGCATTCTACCACAAGCCATGTGAGTGAGCCTTTCTGAGAGTGGGTTCTCCAACCTCAGTCAAGTTTTCAGATGATTATAGGCATGGTTATAGCTTCCTTGCAAGTTCATGAGAGACCCTGGGCCAAATCTACCCAGTTAAGTTTGCACAGAAAACTTTGAGATAATAAATGTCTACTATTTTAAGTTGCTAGATTTTGGGGGTAAATTAGTTACACAGCAATAGGTAACTAAATTAATCACAATGAATAGCACTTTTTCCCAATGCAAGGGCATTGGGGAAGCTTCCTCTGACCTCCTCTAACTTCACAAGGTGGGGAGAGAATCAAGATGAACATCAACAGCCCAAGGCTGGTTCCTATGAGGTGGTGATCAGACATGCCCCCATACTCTAATGCTTTTTACAAATTCTGACATCAATCATACTCCCACATACTCTTGACTATTCTGCTGAGTTCCATAATTCATTGTAGTGCCCACATGGAACTCACGGACAATACTCATGATCACAGGGTTTATTAGGGAAGCAACGGGTTACAATTTGAGATCAGAAACAATTCAAGATAAAATTCTTCAATCAGGACAGCTTCCTTTCAGTTGTGCCTCAGGCTTGCCTCTCTTTGACTCTCAGCCTCTGGGTCTAGCCTCTGAGCTGCTCAGGCAAGTGTTAGAAAAGTCTTTTAGCTCTGCTGATAGGTAGGTGCACCTCACTCAATGAGCAAGCCTCCTTCCAAAGGCGCTCAGCTTTCTTGCTCCATGGACTAAAAAGCCCACCGTTCTATGTCATGCTGGTCTCCTGGTTCTGCTGCCTCTGCTGCTGCCATCTCTCTGCCAAGGAGGTCTAGCAATAGGATCTTGGGTCCAAAGACAGGCTCCATTCCACTTCTCGCTCTTCTCTCTTAATGGCAGTGAGATCCCCTCTTTCTGTCTTGGGATGGCTCATTTTAAGCCTAGCAAGGTGGCAAAATTGACCAATCTTCACATTAGGGTTCTTCACACCTTATTTCCATGGTCTCAACCCAATAGGGAGCTCTGGTGGCCTAGTTCCTAAAGCATTTGACTGGTAACCAGAAGTCCTGGCAGTTCAAACTCACCAACCACTCTTCAGAAGGAAGATTGGGCAATGTACTTCCATAATGATACTACCTCAGAAACCCAAGAAGGTGTCGTTATGAGTTGGATTTGACTCTATGGCAGTGAGTTTGGTTTGTTTTTTGGTTTACCCCACAAGGGTGTCATGTATTTTATTTATATTATTAGCAAGCTATCCAATACCTTTGGTGAGCCACAAGCACCTCCTATTTGCATAGTCCTACCTAGTCATCTGGTGGGAGTCACAAAGACCATGGCTAGATGAGCCATATTAAGTAATTCACTGCACCACTTTCTTTTTCACAGAGAAAATTTTAATTTACAGTAAACGTGCATAAACTTGTCTCCTATGTTTCTCACTTTATCTTTGAGAGATAGTATAGTAGAGTGATTGAGAATGCAGAGAATGGAGCCAGTTTACAGGGTTAGAATCCTGCTTAATGTCTCTTTCTATGTAATTTTAAGAAGTTTTGGTAGTGGAGTAGTTGAAGTATTCAGCTGCTAATCAAAAGGTTGGCAGTTCTAACACACCAGCTGCTCTGTGGGAGAAAGAGGCAGTCTGCTTCCATAAAGATTTACAGCCTTGGAAGCTTTATGGCGGGCAGTTCTACTCTGTCCTATAGGGTCACTGAGTCAGAACTGACTTGATGGCAGTGGGCTTGTTTGTTGTTTTCATGTGATTTGGGGCATGTCACTATTTTTGTCCTCAATTTTTAGCATATGTAAATTGGACATGATAATAATACATAGGGTTATTGTGAGAATTAAGTGAGTTAATATGCATAAAGTGATTGGAAGAGACTCTGGTGCATAATGAGTACTTTTGAAGAGAAAGAGGTTACTATATAGTACCACATAATTATTAACAGTTACTTTTAATGACTAAATAATACTGCCTCTGGAAATGTATGATACCTTTTTATCATTCTCCCATTATTAATAAGTTAGGCTATCTTTAAATTTCTTTGCCATTATTAACAATATAGTGTTAAACATGTTTTGCAACATATTCTTTCATTGGGTATAATCTTGATTCCTAGATGTTGAACTAGCTCAAGAAGGCTCCTGAATGTGGTAAAACTGTGCTTTCAAGAATTCTGTAATTCAGATTTTCCACTCTATCAGTCTGCCCTTCAGTGAATGAATGACTTTGCAGGTTTGGATGTGTTAAGATAATGTATCTATTCTTGACCATCTGTAGGAGCAGGCTGGCATGCAGTCTGAGCAAGGCAGCTCCTGGTGGGGGTTTGGAAACCACAGGTATCAATTTCAGTTGAGTCTTGCTGAATCAAAACTCACAAGCATGCCAAGGTCCAGACAGCAGGAACAGCTTTCCCAGAAACCACAGAATCAAGACACTAGAGGTTACTTTCTGGTACTGCTGCTTACTAACTGTGTGGCCCTGACCAAGGTCTAGGCTCATTTTCCTCAACTCTGAAAGATAATAATTCTCATTTCATAAGGCTGTAGTGAGGCTACAATAAAACAGCATTTGTCAAAGTACAAATTAAGAATATAAAGATCGTTATTATTTCCGAGACTATGAGCTTCCTGGGGACAGGGCACTGTGCCACATTCTTCCTTGTAGCAAATGAACTCCATTGCAGATTCGACTGTGCTTGAATTATGTATCCAGGGCCATGTAGCTCCAGTATCTATCTCAGTGCCTGGCACATAATGGGCACTCGGTAAATGTCAATTGAATGAAGTAATTACACTTACCTTGACAATGACTTGTGTGACCTTTGTCAAGTTGTTCACCATTTGGATCCCTCAGCTATACTGCCCAGGTAAAATGGTTGTATCTTCTGCCTGTTTCCCACAAATGCTGCTCCTACATCGACAGGAATCCTTTTAGGGATCAGTTCTTTCCCAGTTGCAGCCTACACTAACATCAGCCACTATCATAGGAGAGGCTCCTGAACTTCACTGGACGCTGTTCCACTGAGATGACTGAGAAGAAGTGAGAGAAATACAAGCAGAAGGAGCAGTGTTAGCTTGTCCCAGCTTTTCCTCATCTGCTTCTTGTCTTCTTCCTTGCTTTCCCCCACCTCACCCTCGCCTGCTCTCTTCCATCTAAAAAGATACATACACATCTCCTGAGTATCACGTTAGGGCTGGAGTCCAAAGTCTTCCCTTATCTGAAACTCACTGTGTACTTGCCACTTGGCAGAGCCTGCAAATATCTCAGTGGGTGTTTTTATAGTCAGCATTAAAACAAAAAATTGCCACACCACTAATAAAGTTTTCCTTATTGTTGTAACTGTTGGCAAAGGCAAATGTCTGGGGAGATTGACTGCCTGAAAGGCTTCATTGTGCTGCAAGAATATTTTTGATAGGATTTCAACAGCTCCTGACTGACTGTCAGCTTCACTGTGTGGCTTTTTAAAAGTTGTCCACCACCCCTCCCTAACAGGTCCTCAAATTCTTGAAAACATGCAGGTCAGTTGTTAAGTGCCTGACTCTTTACAAGTAATTAGCAGCTAGAATTACCAGGTAGCAGGCAGTATTTGCTTGTAATCTGTCAACAGGAGCTGTTGTGGGGGTAACTGTCATTTCCAGTGGCCCTGTAACTATGTCTAATTTAAAGTGTCAATAGAGAGTTTATTTCTGTCTTTTGTTCCCACTCCCAGGTTGTGAGTTTTCCCTTCAGAAATCCAGGCTCAAAGTAAGACAGATACTTGGAATGTGAATTTTAAGAAAAAAAAAAATTCCTTGCAACTCAAAATATGTAAAAACAGTTAGGCTTTATTCCTCTAGCCACATGACTTGGTCAGGTATGTTGCTGTGTGCCATACAGTTGATTTTTAACTCATTAGCAACCCCCTGGGAAAATAGAACTGCCCATAGGGTTTCCTACCCTGTAATCCTTATGGGAGCAGGTCACCAAGTCTTACTCCTATGGAGATGCTTCCTGGGTCCAAACTGCCAGCCTTTCTGTTGGTGGCGAGTATTTAACTATTTTACTACTTAGTCAAGTATATCAATCTATATATGCAAGGCAGATACACTGTGTGTGATAAATGCAAGATGAGCATTAAGCCTTTTACAAAGCAAAGTAATTGCACTTTGCAACCTGGCTAGGGTGGGAAGACGTAGATGAAGTTCTTTTAATGCTCACTAACCCTTCTCTGGTAATATCATTGACTGCTAGCCTTCTTGAGTTATTTCCTTTCTCATCTAATTCCTCACTGAACAGTTTTCCAGTACAAAAGAGGTAGATTTGCCAAAACTACTGAACCTATATTGCATGTAGAACGTGCCTACATTTACAGAGCCGTGATTCAGGAACATAGTTACCATCAGCAGAGTCTGAGTCTTAGCTGAATTAAAGGTTTTTTTTTTTATTATTATTATTATTAATTTATTTTTTAAAATTTTTATTGTAATTTGGGTGAAAGTTTGTTGTTGTTGTTGTTGTTATGTGCCATCGAGTTGGACCCGACTCATAGCGACCCCTCCTTGGGTTTCCGAGGCAGTATCACTACGGAAGTGGATTGCCCCTTCTTCCTTCTGAGGAGTGGCAAGTTTACAGAGCATGAATTAAAGTTTTGTAACTGCTTTGGGCATCAGTCATGCTGCTATGAGGTCCTGCTGACTGCTTTAGTCTCCTAAGTACCTTCCTTCTTTGAAGTCCTTCTGATTGGAGAAAACTAGTCCTTGTTTTATATTTAAGGACAAGTTTCCATTTTCTTTCTTCTTCTTTTTTTTTTTTTCCAATTCTCTCTCTCTTTCTTTCTTTCTTTCTTTCTTTTTTTTTTTGTCCTGACTCATATATAGAACCAACATACTAGATTCCAGAAGTCCATATGCTAATTCACGGATGGCTTATAGCGATGATTTTTTTTTTTTTTACTTGCCATTTGAATCACTTAGGTAATGTGCTTTATTTTCCAATCCAGAATAATAAGAATAAAAGACATTCTAAATAGACATCAGTGTCATATAGTGTCTAACGATTTGTGCAGGTACTACAATCAAAGTAGTTGGTCATGGTGGTGAATCAGACACAAATATTACTATGAGGATTTTTTTGAGGGGAGACTTGCTTGAAGATTTCATTTAAAGTTGAATTCTAAAATGCTGCTGATTCAACAGCTGGCATTCAGCATTTGTTTTGAATTTATATCTAATCAGGATAAATAGATTCTCTTCTCAGGTAAAAGAAAAACCAGGATGGAAAGAGTAATGCACTGATAAGCAGCATTTTCTGTTAATATAATTTAACTTTAAGATTAATCAGTATTTTATTGGGGAGGAAACATAAAAGCATGCAGGGAAACGTGCTTTCACGTGGCACTGTTTTAGGAACTCAATATCTGGCTTTAGTGGGTCATCATATAAAAGGATACTTAAACTTGAGAAAGCAAACCCACTGGAATCTGCATCATTAACACCTGGGTGATTCAAAGTCTAGTCCTCTTCTCCTTTTATTAAACAGCCATCAGTAAACACACAGGTGATTCCTATAACTTTTGATATAAAATACTGAAAATATATTATGAACCTATCTATAATATAACTAAGCTTCATTGCTTAAGTCCAACTTTGATGGAGATTTTTGACAAATTCTGTGGCAACCTGACAGATGTGTCATAATAACTAATCCCCTTAAACCTCCAAAGCTCTTGGAAAGTAGATGCTTTAAAAGAGCAGACTGGAAAACATGCTGTTCTTTTATTGAGCCCACAAAACCTATTGCTGTCTAGTCGATTCTGACTCATAGTGACTCTATACAATAGGATAGAACTGCCTATAGGATTTCCAAGGCTGTAATATTTACAAAGCAGACTACCATATCTTTCTCCTGCAGAGCAGCTGATGGGTTCCAATTCCCTGACCTTTTGGTTAGCAGCTGTGTGGTTTAACCACTATGCTACTGGGGCTTCCTCAGTGTTCATAAACCAAAAGCCCAAACCCACTGCCATCCAGTCAATTCTGATCATAGCAACCCTATAGGACAAAGTAGAACTGCCTTGTAGGGTTTCCTAGGTTATAAATCTTATGGAAACAGACTGTCACATCTTTTCTGCCTAAGAGCAGCTGGTGTGTTGAATGCCGATCTTTCAGTTAGCAGCAGAGCGCTTTAACCATGGTGTCACAAGGGCTCCTTTCAGTGTCCATACTGACCCCCAATTTCTTTCCTTCTGCAAAGTGCAGGGTACAGGCAAGATGTAACACTAGGCATTTAAACAGGAGCTAGATGGCATTTCCTTGCAGCCGAAACAATAAAAAAAGAGGGGAATCTGAGTTTGCTTTTCTGCAACTAAATACCCAAAGTTCTAACATTTTAATAAGACCTCTTTCAACAGAACCACTCTATGACCATGTGCCTGCATACCTGAGTTAAAGAAATGCATTCTGGATTGGAGTCAGAGAGGGCAAGAAAATAAAGATGGGGATATCCCATAATGAGAGAAAAGAGAACTGGCCCCAAAGATCCTCCCAAATCTGCTCAGTGTTTTTGAGCTCTGGTCCATGTTTCTGGATTGTATAAATCCATGCTTAGAATGTGGCATGATGCCAGATTCCATGGAGGCCAGGAGGTGCTTTCATGGAGTGTAGTGACACCCTTGGAATTGCACACAGTTGTGAGGTCTGCTTCTCAGACATTTGGACAATTGCCATGAGGAAGGGAGGGAGGAAATTGGGCCAGTTTGCATTCTGTTACAGACCAGCCTTTTGGATGACAGAATTCTTTCCAATCAAAATGCCATGGATTACTCCCTGCTGTGAGCTAATAGGGTGCTAATTAGCATATTTCATTTATTTACTTAACTGGGATAGAAACCATTGGGCACGTGGCCCACTTACAATGGTTTCCTGGGGAAGCCATGAACTGCTCTAAATGCTACCTCCCTGCATTAAGGAAACCAGTTCACAGAAGTACAATAACAGACCCCCTCCCAACTCCCTTTCTCTTCTCTCCTTTATACCTCCCTCTGTTCTAAACACACACAGAGCGCAGACAAGGGCTTGAGTCTAATCTGGTCTCACTTCAATAAGAATATGAAATTGCACAGTCATTTCCAATAGTTCATCTCCATATACTGTTTTTGGCAACCACATGAACCACTCTAGACTTGCTGCTTTACCTGTGATAATGACTCTTGGGCATTATTGGAAGCAAAGGCCTCTCCTGATCTCTTTATCACTCTCTCTTTCAGACTGAGAGCCAACTCACATTGCAAGTGAAGATGTTTGCTGGGTCCCAGAACCCTCTCTGGACTATTACTTGGAGAGTCTTAAAACACCTGTTTGTCATGGTTTCCTCCTTACTTAGGGAAGAATGCAGTTTATAATTCTCATGCTGCACTGAAGTACTTGTAGGTTCTTTGGAGTTCCATGTCTGTTAATCTCTGTAATGGCATATTTTCATTTTGTTCAGGGACAAGCCATTAACAACATGCAATGAAAACAAAGCAGCCAAAATCCACTAAGCAAAGAGAAATGGATTTCAATCTTAAATTGCTTTCTATGGTGTGGAGGCCCATGTGCTAAAAGCTAATAGCTAAGGGCTGAAATAAAGACAGCTAGTGGTTAAGCGCTTGGCTGCTAACCAAAGTTTGATGGTTCAAACCCACAGACTGCTCCATGGGAGAAAGATGTGGCAGTTTGCTTCCATAAGGATTACAGCCTATGGGGCAGTTCTACTTTGTCCCATAGGGTCACAGTGAGTCAGAATCAACTCGACAAAGGTAGTATTTCTGTTTCTTTGTTTGTTTTAGTGTTCTACAATGAATTCTGCCTGAGTGTGGGGGGAAAAAAGAAAAACCACACCCGTTGCTGTCAAGTCACTTCCAACTCATGACGACCCCATGTGTTACAGAGAACTGTTCCAGACAAATGCTTAACGATGGTACAACTTGGGGTCCTTTTAGGTGTTCTCAATCACTTCAAGTTTCCTCAGTCATTTCACACTAAAACTCATTTGATCATGATTTACTATTCTTCACTCTTCACCTCAGTGTGACATCAAAGTTCCTAGGGACATGCTAGTTTTATGGCATCATCTGGAAGTTAATTGGCTATTCGTCAATCTGTCCAGGCTGCAGCAGGTCTGCAGGCATGATTATCCCTCTATGTGCTGTTCACCAGGCAGCTGCATACCCATGTCTCTGTGCAGTCCCTGATATTCTTGTCCTTACTGCTTTCTGTTATGTCGGTTCTTTGTGACAATCATGGAATCACTTTTGATCCAGCTGACTTTCTGTTTTTTGTTACTTAACATATGAGCCCATCTTGGGAGATATAAAAATACTTGACTACTCTTGGTTTATACAAGAGACGCAGTGGGGCTGCCTGGACCTTCTGTAACCCTGACAACACTACAGCTATCTCTATTATCCTCTAGCTGCACCTACAGGCATTTGTGCCTGGACTTGCAAGACCTTTTATTTTGATTCTTCTTCTTTTTTTTTTTGAGATTCTTCTTCTCATTTTTTTATGCTACCCAATATTTTGCGCTGGATCTTTGGGAAGTTTTATCAACTGAAACACAGTTTTTGCTCTATCTTTAGTCTCTTTACAGAACACCCCCTTCACTTTTCCCCTAAATGGGAGTATAAATCCAAACCAAACTCACTGCCATTGAGTTGATTCTGACCCACAGCAACCCTCTTTGGGTTTCCAAGGCTGTAAATCTTTATGGAAGCAGACTGCCTCATCTTTCTTCTGTAGAGTGTCTGGTCAGTTCAAACCACTGACCTTTTGGCTAGCAGCCAAATGCTTTGACCACTATACCATCAAAGCTCCTTAAACAGAATAAAGACTCTAAATAAATAATGATATTATAAGGAGCCCTGGGTGCTATGATTAAGCACTCGGTTGCTAACCAAATGGTTGGCAGTTCAAATCCACTCAGTGGCTCCGTGGGAGAAAGACCTGGTGATCTGCTCCCATAAAGATTACAGCCTAGAAAATTCTATGCAATTCTAGTCTGTTACATGGGGTTGCTATGAGTCAAAACTGACTGGACGACACCTAACAACAATAGTCATACACTTAGATACTTCAGTGGCACAAAAAATTTGCTCTTGGCTACTAACCAAAGGATTGACCATTGGAATACTCCCAGTGGTGTCATGGAAGAAGGGTCTGGTAATTTCTTTCCATAAGGTAACAGCCACTGAAAACCATACGGAAAGCAGGTCTACTCTGATACATCTGAGGTCTCCCTGAGTCAGAATCAACTCAACAGCAATGGTTCCTATTATCATATGTTGTTGTTGTTGTTGTTGTTATGTGCTGTCGAGTCAGCCCTGACTCATAGCGACCCCTCCTTGGGTTTCCGAGGCAGTATCACTACGGAAGTAGGATTGCCCAACCTTCCTTCCGA
>NW_006921776.1:573784-584993 GCF_000298275.1 Orycteropus afer afer
AAAAAAAAAAAAGGAAAAAACAAAAAAGCAAAAATTCTCACAACTGTACTAATAAGCAGCATCATGATAAATACAGAAAAGACTGAAGCTGTCAAGGATTTCATTTTACTTGGATGCACAATCAATGCTCATGGAAGCAGTAGTCAAGAAATTAAATGATGTATTGCATTGGGCAAATCTTCCACAAAAAATCTTTTTTAAATATTAAAAAGCAAAGATGTCGTCTTAAGGACTAAGGTCATGATATTTTCATTTTGCAGGTGAAAGCTAGAAAATGAGGAAGACCGAAGAATTAATGCATTTGAATTATGGTGTTCATGAAGAATTATTGATATATTGTGTTCTAGATTGCCCAACCTTTCTTCCAGGGAGTGGCTGGTGGGTTTGAACTACCAGCCTTCTTGTTCGCAGTCAAATGCCTTAGGCTCCCCCCCCCCTTTTTTTTTTTCCAAAGGAACTAACAAATCTGTCTTTGATAAAGTACAACCAGAATGCTCCTTAAAAGAAAGGATGGTGAAACTCTGTCACACTTACTTTGGACATGTTATCAAGAGGGACCAGTCCCAGAAGGACATGCTTCATAAAGTAGAATGTTAGTGAAAAAGGGGAAGACCCTCAACAACATGGATTGCAGGTGGCTGCAACAATAGGCATAAGCATAGCAATGATTATGAGAATGGCATAGGACCAGTTAGTGTTTTGGTTTGTTGTACATAGGGTCTGTATGAGCTGGAACCAACTTGACAGCACCTAACAATAACAATAGTATTCCTTGCAATATATTTCATAGCAAACTTATTTTTAATTCTCCCACTCAATTCACATGGTTTTTCATGCAAATCACTTAGATTCACTGCATCCCTGCCAATCATATTGTAAAATGTTTACTACAATGATTCTCTCTGCCAGGTAATTATGATGTGCTTTGAACCCCCTGGGAGAGAGAAAAACTGTAGGTAGCGTTTGCATCTCTGAATTTATCTTATTTTGTCCAGCAATTTTCTCCTACTTTATTTTTAAACATCTTATTTCACCTATAGATATTAGGCAGCCTGTTTGGTAGGGACACTTGCCTTATCTTCCTGAATGTCTTCAAAGTAATTAGTGAAATAGGAGGTAGATAGTTGGTACTTAATTAATGCATATCAAATTAATAAATGAACAGAATTCTACTCCTGTAGTTTCTGAACCATTTGAAAGACCTTCTACCTCTGTGAAGTTTGTGATGTGCTCTTGTTGCTCTATTCAAAAAGGTCTTAGTTTTCATTTATAAGCTGTTTTTAAATTTAAATCACTGTATTGAGCTTTGATTTCCAGCTGTACCTTGACTAGGAGTAACAAGTGTTCTTGTTGAAGGCTACTTCCTTCTCAATTTAATAGTTAAAAAAACTCCACAAATTCAGCAATAATATATTATTCTCTCATTCAGGGATTATTTCATTGTATTTTTCATTTTTTAAAATTAATTGATAAGTTGACTCATTCTTTCACTAATTCACACCCTTCCCAAAGCCCTCCTTTTGGAAATCTTACCAATACCTCACATCCTGATTTGGAGTTTCCATCTCCATAAAGCTGAAAACCTCTTCTGTTGGTCTCCAGCTGATATGATTTCCACTCGTAAGTAATGTGCTACATTCTTTCTTTAATATAAAAACAAGAAAAATATGATCAGTTTTGAAATCTTGTTTAGAGCCGAAATAGTATTTGGTTTCCTTTTGGGGCCAACAAATCACCATACAAGAAAACTGTCCAATAACTTTTTGAGTTTAGTTAACTGAACTAACAAAACAATCTAATTTTAATTTTGAACATGAAAATGATTACTTCATTGTTTCTTGCTGAAAATGTTACAAGAACTATCAATTAATATTTCAATAGTGTAGGCTATTTCTCTTCCTAAGAATTCATCCTAATAACTAAGCTCTTCAGTGAATATGTTGTTTAAAAGAAAAATACAGAGAGAAGAGTCTCTGGATTTTTTTTTTTTTTTTTTTTTGCTTAGTATCAGACTGCTCTGGGTTCAAAGTGATAGGAAGAATTTATGATTTGCTCAATATTATTGTTCACATACTAATACTATTATTTATATACCTTTCATTGCCAAGGCCTTAAATTATAAGCATATTCATGTCAGATATCAATCCTGCTCTTCTTATGTCCACTTGATTTCTGGAAAAATAGCCATGGATCTTATAAACTTCCAAGATGTAGGCTAATTGAAGAATCAAATTAAGAAAATATTCCCTAGAGAGGAAGCTACCTTTACAACTAGACACCATCAGTTATGAAATCATAACTCCAGAGAATATACTGAAAAACTAGATGGAACTGCATTTTCAATGTTAGGAAACAAAATGAAGAACAGTTTTGACTATATTACGTTTATTACAGAAATGAGATAGAACATGCATAGGAAAAATATGGAAAATGGTGTCATTAAGGGTACTGAGCTAGCTCACAGATATAAATGGTCTGGGGTCCTCCTGGTTTACTCAAGGTAAGATCTAATAGGAAATGATGTGAGAGAAACTCAATTGCTAGGTCTTGTTGTCTGGGCTGTGCTCTTTCCTATGGACCAAGTATTAAAACTGATCATGATGTCTCTGTGAAATCTAGTACTTCCTTCCCTTAGTGCTCTAGTTCCTTTGGGAAGTACTATATGAGAAAGGTGTTCTGGGGGGTGGGGGATGGGGGAGGAAGAAACTATACTTGGAGGACAAAAATAAAATTGACGAAAAACTACATGCATTCCTCCTCAAGTTTTTTGCATGGCTCAGTGGTATGTATGGGTTTAGAGGAAGGCCAGACTGTGTATTTCATGAAATATTCTATAGGTTAGATGATGATTCTATTTCTTAGTTTACCCAAGGGTTTTCTAGAAGTCTTCCTGAGGACATGGTACTTCCTACTATGTGTAGTATAAGAGGAAAGAAAGTTAGTTATATGACTGTAAGCTATACTTGCTGTTAAAGAGAAGATTGCAGTTTCAGAAGTGCAGTGAAGTACATAAGGCAAAGATGTGGCCTGAGTTCACCATTAGTAGGAATAGGGGAGTGGAGTTTTTCTTCAAGAGTCCAGTGTCTAACCATTAGTTAATTGTTGTCCAAGGATAGTGTGAAGTTTATGGGTAAATCAAAACATGGGTGACTTTGAAACTGCCTTTATAATTTTAGAGGAATTTTAGGGAATGCAGTTGTATATTTCTGGAGTTTGAAAGTCAACGAAGCAAAAAATCTTTTCACTGAATAAATTTGACAGTGACAGTTGTTGGAGATGAAGTAGATGAAGTTCCTCTCTTATTCTGGTTTCCAAAATAGGGCTTTTACCCACTTTGGGGTACCTTGTATTTGTGAAATACAAAAATAAAAGTGCTCAAAAGATACTTGGCTCACTTCCCCCACTGGATTCCAGGGCAATCTCACCTGCTTGTCTGATGCAGTTTAATTGCTTGCAATGGGATAAACTGAAGGCAATTTGAGATTTTTCTGTAGTTAGATTTCCAGAGGATTAATAACTTGATTAGAAACAAGTGTTTTCTGGCACTAGTCTTCTCCAGGCTCATTTCACCATACTGGAGAGCACATGAGTTTAAGGTAAACACAAGTGAAGTCTTCCCCTCAGGATGCAGCAGTGGCCTCTGGGTCAAACCAGAAAACATAAAATCATTGGAGCAAAGCATACAAAACAATGGAGAACAAATGGATAGAATACAATGTCATGTGAACCTTATACCCCTAACTCCAGAACTAATGACACCTTGAACAGAATCCCTTCCTCAGACTTCTTGGTGGACAGATGATGTTCCAGAACTCTACTTTGGGGCTTTCAAATTCACATTTCTTCGAGTTGACTTAGAGGTTGTAGCAGCAAGTAGTTGATGAAGGGTCTGGCTAATGGAATATCCTAGACATAGCATGTTGGCATAGCATCAGGTAGCCCTGGATTTGAGCAATCATATGACATGTTTTTTCAGTGAAAGCTGGATGGTTGTCAACTTGGAATGCTATTTTTTCTCATCACCCAATACAGATGAAATTACAGGTGTTCTAAGTGTATTGTTTTCTAAAGATAATATCTCTTGGTACTGATGGATCAATGGGAGCTGGTAATGTTCTCAGACAGGGATCAAAATGATACTGTGGTTTTCCTGGCAGAAGTAGAGCTACCCATACTTCTTTAGGAAAGGCACTGTGATTCCTATAGGGGAAATAGAAATCCTGATGACCAGTTGCTCTAAGCTTATGTTCTTATAACTGTGGAAGATCTGGGCCTTAGGATTGGAAAAAGACAGGACATAAAACTCAGATTTCATGTTATTTGTATAATCATGTTTGCAATATAGGGCCAGTTTTTTTTTTTTTTTTTTTCCTTTATTACCAAGCAAATCTACATAAGAGATGTGAAGAATGCTAGCAGCATATAACTAAAATAAGGGTAAAACCTGGGTTTTTCAGAGTGTAAGTCATAGAACCTAACTAATAAAGGACTGGAACCAATGGGAAGTATGGGCAGCAGGCAATGGAAAGCACCAGTTTATTTCCATGCCAGCTTGATGGCAGTAGTTTCTTGAGTTACTAATGTTCCTGGGAAGGAACAAGAGGCTTAGTATAAAGCCCTGTAGCTGTCTTTATCCCTTAAGATTATGATTACTCATCTCCATAAGTTAATTGATCACTCAGAGCATCACAATTCTCCTTCTTGTGGTTAATGACTTGAATCTGGTAGGGACAGGAGCCAGAAGATTCCCCGTAGGTTGGGTGGCACTTTCCTATAGAGGCCAATTACGGATGGTTATAGTAAAGGAACATCCACACAAACTTAAGGCATACCTCATCTTAGAAATCAATAGTTGATGGGTAAAAGTTATTATCTCTAGGTCATGGTGGAGTCAGGTTTTAGTAGCCTCATAAAGACCTTAGAATGAAATATTGAGCTATCTTTATCTTTTATGCTACTGGAGCATGGGGCAAGTGAAGGATAAGATTCACCAAAGATGTGTGCAAAATTCCCATCCCTCTTGGGTCTTGTCAGTATCATTGGCTATAACTTGCCAGGCAGGCCAGAGGATATATTGCTTAGTAACGTCACATGGCAGTGGTCTGTGTGGCCAGAGAAAAAGTCTCATTCTACTCTTTACCTCCTCATCCTTATGAAAGGAGTGGGTCCTTTACCTGCTAAATACACACACACACACACACACACACATTCTGTATGTGCTGCATATGAACCTGGAACTTAGTGTCTGTGTTAAGTATGCTTTTAGTTTCAAATGAGAGAAAACAAATCAAACTGGCTTAAAGGTTAAGAGTACTTACTGGCTCAAGTAATTAAAAAATGAATAAATAAGATGTGTTTTATACTGGGTTGTATACATTGAATCAAACATTTCACCAAACATCTGTTTTTTGTCCAGCTCTCCTCACTACCTCCCAAAGTTGGCTTTAGCTCAAGGCTGGCAGACTCAAAATAACTTTGAGTAGCTCCCAAGGTAATATGAATTTTCATTCACACCAGCAGGAGGTGAAAATTTTCTCCTTGTAATATTTCTTAAAGAGTGAGAAAGCTCCTTCCCTAGAATCCTTGGAAACCATTTCCTGATGCCTCATTGGACCAAACTAGGTTATGCACCTGTGGCTGAGCCAATCACTGTGGCCTTGGAGCTCAGTTTTTCTGAAAGGGTTAAGTTAATGAGGGTTCTTCCCAGGAACTGTAGATGGGATGAACTGCACCCAAACTGCTTGGAAAAGAATGTACAAAGGCAGCTTCCTAAAGATATTCAGTCTGACCAATAAATACCTGTAAGTGCTAATTATAAGTACTTAAACCATTAATTAATTGTATTATTCTTAAATAAAAAAGTACATTGATACTTAAACATACTCATCACTTTTAGAATAGCTGAATTCTCCTGAATTAGAATATAAAAGAAATCTTAGTTTCCTTTTCATCCCAGGAAGCACAGGTAAAACACAAAAGATTTGCCAATCTGGTTAATATGAAAATGTATATTGTGGATGAAGTTGGCTGAAAGCACATTCCTTGAAGATTTTGAAAAATACATTATCTTCAAATAGATGCCTGGTCTGTCTGATATGACTTATGTGAAATTCTGCCTTGATATAGGAAGATGGACTAGATAAAGGCTCAAAGCTCCTTCTGTCTCTACAATATCAGGGAAATGCATAAGCAATATTCAACATTATTCCTACCACAAACACAAATAGCAAAGCTACACATTTGAAAAATAGTTCATCTCCTTTTAGGTGACTGAATATCACAGTCTGAGACAATGAAAAAGATCAGGGGGATGGGAATCTGGAGAGAGCTGGTTTCTGATTTCTGTTCTGCTACAAACAAGCTGTGTTACCTTGGGCAAATCATTGTACCTCTCTAAGCCTGTTTCCTTAAGGAGCTCTGGTGACACAGTGCCTAAGGCATTTGACTGCTAACTAGAAAGTTGGTAGTTCAAACCCACCAGCCATTCAGCAGAAGGAAGACAGGGGAAACTACTTCCATAAAGATTTACTGCCTCAGAAACACAATTGGAGTGGCTACAAGTCAGAATCCACTCAGTGACAGTGGGTTTGGTTTGGCTTTTAAGACTGTTTCCTTACCTGTAAAACATAGGTAATAATGGTTTTGTTGTTAGCTGCCATCCAGTTGTCCCACGACTCACAGTGACTCCATGCCCAACGGAATGAAATGCTGCCCAATCCTGCACCAGTCCCATGATTGGCTGAGGATCAGACTGTTGTGATCCATAAGGTTTCCACTGGCTGATTTTGGGAAGCAGATTCTTAGGCCTTTCTTTCTAATCTGTAAGTCTGGAATCTCCGTTGAAAACTGTTCTGCATCATGGCAAAACACAAGCCATCACTGACAAATGAGTATTGGCTATGCATGAGGTGCATTAACTGGGAATTGAATTCAGGTCTCCCTCAAGGAGGAGCTCTGATGGCACAGTGGTTAAACTCTTGGCTGCTAACCTAAAGATCTATGGTTCAAACTCCTTTAGCTGCTTGATGGGACAAAGGTGTGGCAGTCTGTTTTCATAAAGTTTTACAGCCTTACAAACCCTATGAGAAGTTTACAGGGTTGCTATGAGTCAGATCCATCCAATGACAATAGGTTTGGTTTGGTTTACTTTTGCTCACTCATGGAAGGCGGGAATTCTACCACTGACCCACCAATACCCTCATAGATAAAAATACCCTCTTTTTTTTACCTCATCAAGTTGTCATGTGGATCAAATAAGATATGTCTGAAAATGCTTTTTATACTGTAAAGAGTTTTTTTTTTTTTACACAAGGTATTATTATTACTATTATTTTACTGCTGAATTTGGCCGTAATAAATTTGTGGAGTTCTGGTAACGTAGTGCCTAAAGCACTTGACTGCTAACCAGAAGGCTGGCAGTTCAAACCCACTAGCCACCCCTTGGAAGGAAGGTTGGGCAATCTACTTTCATAGTGATACCACCTCAGAAACCCAAGGAGGGGTAGCTAGAGTTGGGGCCGACTCGATGGCACATTACAACAACAACAAACATGTGGCCTGGCCAAGTTTTTGCTATCTCTTCTCTCACTTTCTGTTCCTTTAAAATGAAGATTTGAATCAGATGATCTCTAATATCTTTTTTAACTCAGTTTTGAGCTTTTTAATTCTTTATTTTTCTTCTTCTTCTTTTGAAGAGTATCGATACATTGGGCAGAGTTAAGAGGGCATGGATTTATAAACATAAATTTTGGCCACTAGTCTGAGAACATCTAAACTATATCCCTGATGCAGTTCTCTGGAATGTTAATGATGGTAATTACAACCAATGTAGAGGATTTGTCCAGTGCCCTGAGTTAGCTCATTTTTTTCCAGGCAGACTTTAGTGTGTATAAGTTTGCAAGCTATTTTGTGGGCACACTTATTTAGGAAGAATGTACATATCTCAGAGATTTGATGAGTTAGCCAAGGACATCCAATTTAGTGGCAATTTCAGGAACACATCTTGATCTTCATGGGATAGGATTTCAGTTATACTTTTAGCTTCAGTTTTAAAGGAATAACTGAATTGGTAAGAAAATGGCCTTCAAACTAATGAGAAAGGGTTGTGTTTGATAGTAGGAGATTTTGAACTATCTACATGTGATATGAAAATGAAAGAAAAGCACAGAGAATTAGGACTTTGAAACAATGGACTAGTAAGTTTGTGAACTAAAGGAGTGCCATTTAAGATTCTTCTCTGTGTGTTCATTCTAGCTACAACTTTTATCTGTTTATATTTTTAGATTATGAATATGCGTTTGTTTGACAGAGATGGTGATGATAACACAACAACAATAGTAACTAACATTCATTGAATTCTTCCTCTGTGTCAGACCCTAATCTAAGTATTCTCTCATTTGATCCCAATTATAAATTTATATAATGGGTATTGTTATTATCCTCTCTTTGCAGATGGGAAAACTGACATGCTGAGTGATTAATTCACTTGCTCAAGACCATATTATAAGTAAATGGGGGAGCTGAGTTTCAAATTCATAGTCTGACACTGAAACCATGCTTACTCAGTTGGATATATTGTTTAACACACCAACAACATGAAAACTAACCCACTGATGTTTGCAATCTTAGACATATAACCTGTTATTAGGAGCTCTGGTGGAGTAGTGCCTAAAGCATTTGACTGCTAACCAGAAGGCTGGTGTTCAAACCCACCAGCCATTCCCCAGAAGGAAGGTTAGGCAATCTATTTCTATAGAGATACCACCTCACAAACCCAAGGAGGGGTCATTATGAGTCGGATGCAACTCAATGGCAGAGAGTTTTTTTTTTTTTTTTAACCTGTTATTAACTGATTTGATCTTCATAATAACTCTGCAGTAGGTACTATCTTTATAGATCCGAAAACTGAAGACCAGAAGGCTAGCCCTGGAATTTGTATTCTTAGCTATTACCCTGTAATAAGAACATATAAAAATAATATAAATAATAATATAAAAAATAATAAAGGAAAAAAACATAGAAATAATAGAAGGATTGCCTACTGAGCTATTTATAAAGACCTGATAATATGTAATGTTTTGTACACCTTATCTTTACTATAATTACATTTAATTGACCAATTCTTTGAGAAGCAAATGGCCCCTGCCTTCTTCAGAGTCTGCCTTAGTCTGGAATCCACTGAAGCCTGTCCTCCATGGGTGACCCTGCTGGTATTTGAAATACTGGTGGCATAGCTTTCAGCGTCACAGCAACATGCAAGCCACCACAGTACAACAAACTGACAGATGAGTGGTAATTATACTAGGCATGAATAGTTTTATCCCCATTCTACAAAGGATAAAATTGAGGCTTGCTGAAATTAAGAAAGTTGCCCAAAAGCCTGCAAATGAGAATGATAGAACCATAGACTCAGACATTGGATAATAACTCCGAAGTCTGTATCCTAATGGTTGTACTATCCTGAAACATACTTAGTTCTGGATTTGTTATAGGACATTATGAAGAGTTACCTTTCCTGATCATAATATTTGTTCATTCACACATTCATTCATTCAACAAGTATTTATTATGCACCTGTGTATTATGTTGTTGTTGCGCTGGTTCTGACTCACAGCGACTCTATTTACAACAGGGAGAAACACTTACTGGTCCTGCCGCATCCTCACAATTGTTATGTTTGTACTATTGTTGTAGCCACTGTGTCAATCTTTCTCATTGAAGGTCGTCTTCTTTTTACTGGCCCTCTACTTTACCAAGCATTATGTCCTTTCAAGGGACTCGTCCCTCTTGTTAACATGTCCAAAGTAAATGAGACCAAGTCTTGCCATCCTCGTTCTAAGGTATATTCTGGCTGTACTTCTTCCAACACAAATTTATTCATTCTTCTGGCAGTCCAAGGTATGTATATTCAATATTATTTACCAGCACCATAATTCAAATGCATAAATTCTTCTTTGGTCTTCCTTATTCATTGTCTGACTTTCACATGCATATGAGGTGATTGAAAATACCATGGCTTGTGTCTGGAGTACCTTAGTCTTCAAAGTGACATCTTTGCTCTTCAACACTTTAAAGAGGTCTTTTGCAGCAGATTTGCCCAATACAATATATCATCTAATTTCTTGACTACTGTTTCCACGGCTATTGATTGTGGATCTAAGTAAAGTGAAATCCTTGACAACTTCAATCTTTTCTCTGTTTACCATGATGTTGCTTATTGGTCCAGTTATGAGAATTTTTGTTTTCTTGGAGATGTAATCCATACTGAAAGCTGTAGTCTTTGATCTTCATCAATAAGTGCTTCAAGTCTTCTTCACTTTCAGCAACCAAGGCTGTGTTGTCTGCATGTTGCTGGTTGTTCATTAGCCTTCCTCCAAACCTGATGTCATATTCTTTTTCATAAGTCTAGCTTCTCAGATTACTTGTTCACCTTCCTGACTAAGTATGATAAAAGGTTATGACCCTGATACACACTTTTCCTGATTTTAAACAAAGAAGGATCCCTTTTTTCTGTTTGAACTGCCTCTTGGTGTGTGCACAGGTTCTGCATGAGCATAATTATGTATTGTGTACCAAGTGATATGCTTTCTCAGTTTCTTGGGTGGGTTGTAAAATGATGTACCATATTTCATAACCAATCAAAGCCTCTAGAAAAATGAATAAATGCTGGTAAATGTCTTTAAATAAATGCAAATGTAGTTGAATAATGACCATTCTGTTGAGAGCCAGAATGTTTCTCAGTCTGAAAAGACTTAGAGGAACATAGACTCCAAGCATTGATGCATTGCATCTGTACAATATAAGACTCCAAAAGCATTGATACACAGCATCTGTATATAAATCTGCATTGATGCACAGTGTCTGCATGTTGAGTCCATAGTACATTGATACACATAGCATCTGCATGTTGAGTCTTGTTGGGGAAGAATGTGGCTCCCTTCAAGTTGACAAATGAGTTTGTCCTTAGGTTGAGCTAAACATTTAGATCTCCATGGTTCTCATACCCGGAAGAAACAGTGGTTATATTTAATCAGCATGATTTAGCAAGATTTGACATAAATTTATGTGATTGAATTTTGTAGCCCATTTCTTAGTACACCATCAGCCATTTTCTCCCTTGTATTGTTCTGTGAACCTTTGATTGAACCCAGAATATGTGGAAGCCAATCTAAACTAGTTGCTAGGGAACATAGGTTTCTAGGGAACATAG